>NW_010193992.1:50410-73552 GCF_000695765.1 Mesitornis unicolor | reverse complement strand
GGTTCAGCCTGCCTCGGATGCATCTGTGCATCTGTGAGGCCCTCCATGGCCTCAGTCTTCCACAGCCACATCTTAGCACTTCTTGGGTGCATTTATGCTTTTGGCATCCATGGTAGCAAGGAGTCCCACAGGTTAATCTGCTGCCATGTGAAAAGAAGTGTTTCCTTCTGCCTGAACTGGCAGACAGCACAGCAGGACTGACCGGCAGGGCTTCCTGCTGCAGTTCCCAACGTGTTTCACTGTAGCTGCAAAGCCATAAGAGTTTGCCTGAAAGGGCTGTCAGAAACGCTCTCCTTTCAGTCATGGCCTCACCAGACGCTGTCACTCAGGTGCAATTGGATGGTTAATTCACTGTTATTTTTTAAAGGGATGTCCAGCCTTTGAGAAGCAGAAGGAAATACTGACGTTGTCTTTTATACATTTTCCTTCAATTGAAAACAAGACCCCAAACAAACCACCTGATCACTTTTCGTTAAGAAGGGCTGGTTCTAGGCAGCTTTGATTCACACTATCCGTATTCTAACTCTGCATCACCTGATCATTCATCCATGACTCAAAGACTTGTAAAATAACCAATATATAAGAGGTGAATTATTGTTTTCTCTTAAATATAATGAATATTTGTCTTTGTAACACACCAACTATGTGTCTGATTTTTGTAACAATTCTCTTTCCTAATATAAATATCCCTGAAGCAAGCAAGATTATTTCAGTAATTTGCAAACGGAATGTATTCCATGAAAGTTAATAATATGGTGCATCCCAGAAGTAAGACAAATATAAAGACATACAATCCAGATTATATAGTTTTTATTATTATAGATGGAAATCCTGGGAAAAACTTCTGTTAAATTACCTAAGTGTAAAAACAAATCCTTTGTAATAAAGACAATAATTTATGCCACAATGAAATCGGTCATATAGTTTATTTTGAGTTATTTAGAAGGATTGCTTTTGTAGATGCAGTCTGAGAGATCCAGAGTGCCTTTCTGCAGGAACTGCATAAGTTTCTTCCAGAAGTGGATCAAAAGCACAGTGAAAGCGTGAGCAAAGAGCCAGCCATCTCCCCAGCTGTCTGTTCAGCTATCCATGTTTGTAGTTGCAATCAGACATAAGTCATGCAAAGTAGGTGGTCAAATGCATGTGAAATTCTGCTCGGCCAGTATCAGAAGTAATAAATGTGATACGGCAGAATAAATATGCAAAATATAGTACTTTAACCTAATAACATGACCACTTGCAAGCTTTAGCATAACACTGAAAATCACTAATGGAGCACTGTGCAGATTTTCATGATACAAGCAGTGAAGAATCATGCATAATGGAACAGTGCAACAGCTAACAGCAGATTCACACAAGATAATTTAAACTTGTTTGTATGGAAATGAAGAACTGATCTTTGAAGTGGTCCTTAATGAGATTCTGCTTGATCCTCTCTGTATCCGGAGAAAGTCTTCCGTTTTCCTTTTGCATCCGGCTCATGTTGCTGGGGTGCAAAAAAGGACTTGTTTAAATTATGAATGCCAATTTGCATCGACATGGTATTAGGTGAGAACTAAGTGCTGCCAGTGACTTCCCATATGTTTGCAAAACTGTTACTGAAAGTTATATATGTTTATAGTCCACTCCTACACTATACGTTACTCGGCTTAGCATTTCTTGTCAGTGTGGCAGAGTCTCGACCATGCCCACAGCTTAATGCAAATTAATCATAAGAGACTGTAATAAAATTTTAATATGGATTAAAAATATGGGAAAGATATTACCAGCTCATGTGTATGTTGTACAACAGAACAAGTACTAGGAATTTTGGAGGTTTTATTTTTATTTTTAATGGACTTTTTCATTCCCACTCATAAGACTGAGCACTGAAATGTGCTGAAAATAGTTCTATAGTTTATCGTCAAAGCTATAAAACTCCACTCTAAAAGGGCTGGAAGGCAGACGCCGTGCTACTGCATCCTGGAATATCTTAAACTACCACGAAGCTTCTGAGCAAACTCCCCCATACACCCCATCAGAAAATACTGCTGAGTGATCAGCCTTTTCTAAACTTTAGCTCTATCTCTGAAAGCATCCATCTGGCAAATGAGGCTTTGTTTGTGCTTTTGAAAGGCAGAGGGAAAACATTCAGTTGGTTTTTTCTATCTGTTTGTTTGTTTGCACAGCTCAGGAGATTAAGGAGGACTTATTTGAAGGTAATGATTCTGTTCCCATGAGGGGAAAACACCTTTCTGGGAGATACAGGTTCCCTCATCTATTTTTGTCTTCTGATGGGACGTTTCTGCCTTTAAAGAATGCAACCACAGTAAATATCTCCAGATGACATTAGGCTCTTAACCTGTTTGCACGCTTGTTTTTCAGAATTCCATTTGAAAAGGCAAATGTTCTTTGTAATGAAATGGGGAGGAGGAACAGAGTTTATTGTGGTTCATTTGTTGGAGTTCACATAAGGCCACAGCAAACTAATACATCTGGATTTACTGGCTCTATAAAGAGCGCTGTGGAAATCTTCCTGCTTTTCAGAAGTGAATGAAGCAGTAGGTAGGACTTGCTCAGATGCCCAGGAATAGCTCCTGTAAAAGTTTCCTGTTGGTGGATATATTCTTTAGCAGGGTCACCCTGAAAGACATCCAGCCTCTCTGACATGACAGCCAAAGATTTCTCAGCTCTCTTCTGACCATGGTTAGGGGTTGGTGTGAGGTGAATATAACTCGTATCAAGCAGCTTGAAAGAGCTGTTTGATGGCTAAACATGGATCTCATTGAAAGAAACTACTAACTAGAAAGAATATTTGGCTTTCAAAGGAAGACCTGTTTTTGAGACCTAGAGCACCTTCAGTTTATGCCAGGCTCAGCAGGAGCAGCTGGGACACAGCACCCAGCAGGATCCTTTCTCTGGGTTCATTGGGCTTTAGATTGGCCCCTTCCTCCTGCGGGTTTCATTCCTGATCTCTTCACCCAGGTTTGTCGTCACCAGTGCTTTCTCATCAGCAGGATGAGCTGCTGTTGTAAAGCTGCTGAGGATTTCTGGAATTCTTTCATCCCTTGTACAAGCAATAGGAACCAACGTTTGGTGTTGCATGTTTGCTTCACGTGGTTTAGTGGGAAAGATGCTGCCCCTTAGATCAGCTTAGTCCCATTTTCCAAGGTCATGAAAAAAACCTTTTTCTAATGCTATTTAATTTTTTTTTCATTCGCATGTAGACATAAGGAATTTAATGTTATCATTTTTTGCAATACAAAATTTTTTAAAAATCACGCAGAGTTGTTATTTTTCTTATACACATTTTAAGTGTTCAATTGTATTGTCTTCACAAAATCAGTCAAAGCAGCAGAAATTGTTAATTTGTTTAGTTAAGTTCTGCTTTTAATTTAAGTTTTCTAGTTCCTTCAGTCTGCCCTTTTCTAACATTGATAGCACTTTAGAAGGTTGTGCTTTTGATGAGCTCCTATTTTTGGGAATCTCTTTCTGGACCTGCCACCTTTGCTCCCAGTAGATGCAGACAAGACGGGTCTCTGCTGTGTGCATCATGCACCAGCCATGCTCAGCAAATGCCACATGATGGGTGCTGAGCACCCGTGCCTGGGGAGCTCAGAACTTCAGCCCTTTGGTGGAAACACCCAGCACCTTCTCGAGTGGTTTAATGAGCTTCCAGCTCATGCAGGGCTGGACAGAAATATTAGGGGACTGACATGAAACTTCAGTTTATTTGTACACACACTTTTTGCTATAAATGTCACATATGTTTTCTTTGTTTTTACTGAAGCCCATTAGGATCTATTCTGCTTTGCTATGTACAGAATTTACACACACAGCTATTATTGTTGCCTAAGGGGATCCTTATAAGTTTTATAGCATCCATATAGATTTGACAACTTGCTGCATCTGATTAGTTATTGCGTTTACTCAATGCCCTGAGCATTGAATGAATACCCAGGGTGGGCCCAGGCCTTTGAGAGAGATTTGGTGGCAGATTTGGCTTTTGGCTTCTGTCCTGAGCTAAATCACTCTATAGCCACTGCATTCCCCAGCCACTTGTGCTAAGAAATGATGGCACAGCCCAGCCTCTCCCGTGCTTCTTCACCAGCAGTGCCCCTAGCCCTGTTTTTAAAAGAAATCCATGTCAAAAAACTTTCCCTTTGTCATATACCCACAGGTAAATTAATGGTGCATTCAATAGAAATAATTATCTGTTAATTTTTCTTCTGGATCACTATCTAAGTAGGAGGACTGAAAAGAAAATTAAGAAGTCTGCTCTCCAGTTTTCTCATGTAGAAGACTTTCATGGGTCTGTCTCATTAAGGCTAGTAGGTGTTAATAGTAGTTGTTAATATGTAAATCTGGCCCTAAAAACAATGAGGAACAGTCTGTATTTCACCATGTTGGGCATGTAATTACCAACTGATTACATGCTTACATATGTGCCATTTCTAGTGGGACAAAAGAGAGATGAGGAGGCCGGTAAGGTCGCACATCTACTCCAGAGGTGTCAAAGCCCGTTCTGTGGAAAGGGCCAAATTACGCTTTTAATTATGATCCAGGGACTTGCACTACACCATTAAGGTCATGCACTACCCTTGCTCCACAGCGGTCTCCTGCTGAGGACCCTGGGAGGTTTGCATAAAGATCAAGGCTAGAACGAGTCTCCTAAGAAATAAAGGAGTTTCCCATTAATAAAGGCTCCCAGTGCATTTGACATCACTTAGTAGAGAAAAAAGGCATTATATATGGCATGCTTTAGACTATAGCTAGCCCTGCCTTGTTTGCATATATTCTGGCAGCAAGTGGACACACGCAAAGAGAGCAACTGCAAACGCAAGGCTTTCTGGAAAGTCTTCAGAGCTCCTCGTGTCAGACTTGTTAGATGTAAATCTCCATGGTTGATGCTTTTGCCGTTGTGGTTACTATTTTCTTTATTTTCTTAGTGGGAGAAACCTGATTTTTGGTGAGTGCTGTTTGTCTATCCTCCAAAATTCCTTCCAAGCTCCTTAAGCTTTCTCCCCTCTACTGAAAACCTGGACTAGTGGATTCAGTAATTTTTAGAATGGGTTTCAAATAACCTTTTCAATAAAACTTTCACAGAAATGTCTTATAAAGTTGAGTCTGAAAAAATATTTGGGGTCTCCCTAGCATTGTAACCACAAAGTAACGCCCCCAAGAGGGAAGATGTAACAAAATCTGTTAGACTGAACAGGCACTGATTGGAGCTTATGTCTGTGTTAGCTGAGCAGTCAGATCGCTCTTGACAGGAAGCCATGGAGAGCTGATGTTGCATGAACTTCTTGTTTTGTTTGCAACCAAGACCGTGACTCTGCACTCCCCAGCGTGCGTGTGTGTGTGTGCATGCGTGTGGACGTGTGTGTGTTGCAGAGACGGTCACTAACTCACTGCACCAAATCAGCCTGCGGAACAGTTGGGGTAGTTTAGGACTTGCGCTGCCTGATCATTGGTACAGTTACAACAAATAAAACATTTTAATATGAGCAGTCACTGAATGTTTACTGTATCATATTGCTGGGAGCTGAATGTGTGCCAAATGCTATAACAGAAGGGAGCATATGAACTCCAGAATGATGACACTAATAAGGAAATTACAAAAGGCCCAACAAATGGCATTTGTGTTAAATCAATAATGCTCTGTTTGTTTTTTTTATTCTAATCTTTCTTCTTAAAAAAAAATTATCTTTCCAAACAGTTGGCAATTCCCATTCTTGTTCTTCTTCCTGAACATAATTAAAAACATGTTGTGGCGTCTACTTAAGACATCAACTTTCCCAAGCCTGTCTTGTCCACTGCGTTTTAAACAAAGACACTTGTTTTGGCATTGTGCCCTTAATTAATCATTTGAGGCTTTATTGCTGTACAAAAAATGTCTTTGTTTAATGATTCATCACAAGCCCAATTTCTGCAGAACTTAATCAACTACAGAACTAACTTTCTAATCAGCTTAAAGTAAAAGAAAAAAAGAGAACAAGATTGTTTTTGGTGTATTGTTTTGACAAAGAAGCATTCGTTCAAGGCACTAATATTCTGGGCTATTTATGATTTAAAACTATGGAGATCGGATTGGTCATTTAACTTGGGATTTCAGGAGATGAAAACCTGTTAGTTATTGAAAAGCATGATCCTTTAAGTCCTCATCAGCATCACTGGCCGCCACTTTCTGTGCAGCGCAACTGAATGGCACCAGGCAGGTCTCTTGTGAAAAGGGACTCCAGACTTTGATAAATTTGCAACATAAAATTTGGAATTATAGGGAAAGCAATAATGAACATAACTGTTTTTACGAAGTGTAGAGATTATTTTTCACTGTGTTTGCTTTTTTCCCGGCTTTTCTCTCTCTTTTTTTTTTTCTTTTATAATGTAACATTCTTCCATTTTACTTTCACTTCAAATCTCCTCTGGGTATTATCAAACCTTTGTTCTAGTGGTAGATTTTTACAGTAAATGAGTTTATCATAAGACACTATAGGAGAGTCTTAAATTTGCTATGATTGTTTTGTTATTCCATTTGATTTGGAATAAGAAGTTCAATAATAAGGAGTTCATGTCCCTGAATGACACAAAAGAACAGTTGTGCTTTAGTGACCACAAGCAGGGCCTAGCCCTTGCAGCACTAGAAGCTATGCAGACACACTGCAAGATACGCTCCCTGCTCCGATTCAGATTACACAGATAAAACATGCACAGATTGCGAGATGATGGTCTTTGGCTCGTTGTGCGATTTGTCACATACAGCTGAGGTGCAAGTTAAATGACTGACATCTGACAGACACAGATATGATAGCTCAATTATTCCAGACGTGGGAGCAACAGCTCCTCTGGATTTCACTTGAAGTTGTCAGAATTGCACCAAAGTACCCCCAGGACCATCTTTCTTTCAAAATTAAGTTTCTCAGTATATTTGTAAAAATATAAAAATTCCCAATTCTCTAAGCAACTGTACACAGCTTGCACTATGTCAAAACATGACTGCATTGAGTAAATATATTACTATGCTATGTTAATGTGTGTTATGTAACGGTCATCTATATTAATGTATTCTTCATGTAAGATAATAGTATTCATTTACTTAAGTCTATAGATTATGCAGCTATCTACATTTGGATTGCTACTGCAGAACTTTCTTTTTTCAGGTCAGATAAGAAAGTATTTGATTTAATACACAATGCCACACTCCCTGCATTGCAATGAGTTGTGACAGTCCTTATTACCTCCCTCAGATGAATTTTTGGTTCGGGTTGGAAACAACAAAGGAGGTTTCTGTGCTCATCGTGACTTCTATGTCCAGACGGTGTTAACATTGTAAATAAGCTCTGCAGGGTCCCTGGCACGGTTTGCCAAAGCAAGACAACAAAACAGCTTTGTGATCATCACTTTGAGTCTAGAAGACCCCAGCCCCAGCAGCTCACCCATGGCACCCATAGGAGCACTGCTCGCACCCAGAGAACTGAACCTGTCTCCCACTAGCATCGACTGTGATGAGAGATAATTTCAAAGCTAAATGCTGTTTGTTTGCCTTTGCTGGTGGTGTAAAGGGACACCAGGTAGGCACCTGTGGTGTGCAGGATCACCAGCTCAGCTTTGTAGCACCAGAGCTTGCAGAGTGACTGAGCAGCAGCAGCACAGGCTGAGTTGTGCCGTAAACAAGCCCTTTTGACCCCTGCTGTGCCAAAATCTTGTCCACCTTTGCAACATTTCCTTAGGTTTTTTTGGCTCAGCACAACGAACAGCCAAAACTTTAGTAACACCCACCCTGCGCTGAATTCTCACAGCAGCTCAGTGTGCTGCAGCTCGCAGAGGCTGCACAGCAGTCACCTGTTGTCTCTCCTCCCAGGAAGCCTACTTGAAAGCACAGGACATGTCCTCTGGCCCCATCACCAGGGTTACTTTTCTTTGCTATTTGGCAGCCACCAAAATGAAACCCAGCTGTAAAAAATAAGTCTCTTCTCTATTTGGCAAGGTCTCTTTGGAGTTGGAGTGTGTGTGCGCGCGCGCGCATGTGTGTCTAGGCGGGATGAAAACAGAGTTGATTAGCAGTGTAGTCTGAACGTGTGTTTGCCACCAATTATATTCTTATATATTCAGAAGTGCTGGATGCCTGGTTAAAGTTAAGGTATAACGTGCATGTGTCTGTGATTGTGTTTAATAGACTGCTGAAAATCAGGCTGTCACTCTCCGACGCCAACGTAAGGTGCACCGGCATGGTACTGCAGTTCCTTTCAGCTAAGCAGCACCCTCTGAGCATCGAGCAGAAAGCAGAGCTCAGGAGCTGCTGCTTGCTGGTGGTGTGCTCTGGTCATCTGGCAGTGCCCAGCTTTCCATAATGCATCTAAAACAATTCTGTGTTCAAAAGTCACTTTTTGTAATTGCAAGGAGAGGAACTCAGCCACAAAGTGATGGATTCTGATTTTTTCTTCCCATTAGGATGATTTAGAATTGTCCAATAAGCATCACTGCATGGCTGCTAGATAATGCATATTATTAATTTGGCACATACTAAAGCTCTATTTATGTAATAATTCATACACTTTGCAGAGCTTTATATTCAGAGAGCAACCGTAGAAACAACAGATATTCAGATCTGCTCCTGGCATTTCATTTTCTCCTGAGCAAAAAAGTAGTAGCTCAATGAATTCCTGAATCACACAGAATGGGTTCCCTCATGTTGTCTCCACAATCAGCCCTTCAGCCAGTCAGTTGGCCTCTAATACTGTGGGAACAGCTAATAATTAAATCCTAACTCTTTGAAGCTAAACAAATGAGGACAATTGATATAATTAAAGCAGAAAGGTGCCTACCTTGCCATCCTCCTCAGAACTTGCAAAGTGGCCTGCATAGGTCTCTCTTTTTGTGCTAAAGTTTTTAATTTTAGCCACTTAGCCTTCCAGGAAGGGCAGCTACTCCTCTGTTTATCAGGGCCTAGACACATTCTCCAGCTGACAGAAATATCTGGTAATGAGCCAGAAGGAGCCACAGTATTAACTTCTGGAAGAAGTATTAGGGGTTGAGGACTTGCAAGTCTGGACCTTATTATGAATATCTGGCATGTAAAGAGAGAGACAGAGGAGTGGGGAAGAAGTTGGGAAATTGAAGCAGATAAGAAAAAAAATCGGCATTCATCTAAGAGTAAAACTAAAGACAGAAAGTGGAGTTCATTTGGTAAACAAATAGCTGAACTTTGGTTTCCACCTTCTGGATTGTTTGTATAATTTAGTCTGTATTGGTACTGAGAAGATCAGTGATGGCTAGATCCTGTGGAGTATTCAGGAGAAGCCCTATCCCCAAGGATAACAATGTAAAACGTGTGTGAAATGATAAATGAAAGCTCTCTGTGATTAGCTATTTGAGCTCCTTCTTGCCCTGCTTTCAGTGCTTACCCCTGATCTCCCTCTGTACCTGTGCTTTGTGCAGTCTCCCTACTACGCCCATGTTGATGTGAAGTAGAAAAGGTTGTTGCTAAGTGACATGACAACTGCAAAGTGCTTTTCAATTTCTTTTTCTGTTTTCTACACCCACCTTCACATACATCCTGTATGGAGTTTGCTGCTGGGAACATCCCCATCTAGCAGTGAACGTTGTGTGACAAAGCTCCAGGTTGCGGGTCACATTTCTCAGATAAGTGGCATAGAAGCTGCTGTTGCTGCCCTAACGCTTCTTTCAGTTGGAAACCTGGGACTGACCAAAGTTCTCGTTTGTCTTTGCTCATGTGTAAATCTAGGTGCTTCAGTGGCTGGTCGGAAATGGGTTTGGTGGCACCTTCCCCAGTCATGTGTGCAGTTCTTGCACATATGCAGTCATGCAGATCCTGCACCATTTGTGCACAGCAAAGCAAAGCAAAGCTGTCAGCCCAAATGAGGCACAGCACAGGGAGCTTCTGATCTCTCTAACTCAGCTCTGCAAACAAAGTCTAAGACAAAGTTTTGACATAGCTGCTGTTGCTGCTTCATCGGTGCTGCGGCTAAATGGTGGGCTGTAAGGCGCCAGGTTCTGTCGTAGTGACAGATTTCTATTTACTATAATCTGCTGGCAGTCTGTCTCTATCACTGAAGTCCTCCTCAATTTATTTCATGTATTGGCTCCTTGTAGAAAAGTAGCATAATACAAAAAAAAAACCAAAACCAACAACCAAACTTCAAACAACCAGATTCTTTGAACTTTACCTCTGCAGCAATCTTTATACTACTTGCATCTCCCTGCATTGAGTTTCATTGGCCAAACCATATCCTTTTGTTTTGTGCCAATACGGTGACTCTAATGCTTGACGGGCCCCATCAGGACCTACCACAGTGAACCACAGCTTACCATAGCAAACCACAATAAAATGATAACAGTAAATAGCATTACAAACCGTGTGCATCTGTCTGTACCGGGTCCTTCTCTATTCTGTACGTAGGTTAAGCCACGACTTCTTGCCATGCAGAATTTGTGAGTGAAAGACTGGCATTACGCCTGTGCTGTCTGTTCTTTACCACATTAAAAAGGTCATAAAAGGATAGTCAGTTTAAAAATCCTGGTACTGAAGAGAGCCTTTGCACTGAAATAAATCCCAAGCAAGAATTTTTTTCTTTTTCATTTTGGAGGGAGGGGAGCTGCTTGAAAAAAATGTGGGCTCAACTGTTAGCTTTCCACTTGTAAAACTTCATATATCACTAAATATATTGCCCGTAGAGGACAGAAGCTGTTAAGACAGAAAAGAATTTTGAAGATGGATGAATGACAAAGACAAATGAAGATTTTTATTTTAGCAGAAGTTTCCAAGTGCTGTCTCTGGGTTGGGAGGGTACTGTTAATAAAGTACACTTGACATATAACTGTTCAAGTTCCTGAGAAACAGCTTTGCTTTAAAGTTCAGTAGAGGATCAAAAAGAGTGAATTCTCTGTTTTTCTCTATAAAAAAGAAAAAGAAAGCCCTGAAAAAGGATAGGTTTTTTTGGGAAACGGCATCTATGCCTTTTGTCTTTTCTTCTCTTTGTGGTCCAGAGACAGTGCGTTGACTGACTTCTTCAGAAAGGAGATCAGTGAAATTGTCAGTTGATTACTTCTCCTTGATTAGCATTTATAAGAGCCCTGTGATACATTATTTGCATTCCTATTTAGCCGTGATTTTTGTGGGGCAGCAATGATTAAACTTGTCACAGGGCCTGATTGACAGGGTCAGATCTTCACTTTCTACTCTTTTGAAATTAAAAACAAATGTGTCAGCTCCCTTCATGGGCCGCAGCGCTGTGAAGCTTGCTTGCCTTGTCATCGCAGATAGGTCAGGAATGTTTTAATTTTAGGGATGGATTCTGCTTGTCAAGCAGAGTGTGATGGCGTGTAGTTCTGGAGATGAGATGTGAAGGGTGTAAAACAAAGAATGGAAAGAACAAAGACAAAGACACTCACATTATTAGACAGATTTAATTAGTCTGAATGGATATTATGCTAGATGAAGCAGTGAGCTGTGAAATTAACCCTTGATTATGGATTGGCGGATCATGCTCATAAAGAGAATCAAACCTTGGTGAATGGGAAAGAGGTGCCGTCCTACCCTCACAGCCTTCATCCCCACAACCCCTCCCCAACTCCAAGAGGGGGGGGAAATATTTGAAGGAAAAACTGTTGGTGGTGGCATCTGGGAAGTTAGGGCAGTCTCTCCCTTTGTCCCGAAGTCTGAAGCTGCCCACTCCAAAGAGCTGAAACCAGGCAGGTTACACAGAGGCAGGTTTTTGCCTGAAGGATGATGGTAACAACCCACCCATGGCACCCCATAGCATGTGGGCGAAGGCATGCACAGGCAGTCCAGAGCCCGAGGTCCCTCTAAAGACAGATTCACACCTCATTCCTGCCTCCCTTCTCAACACTATACAAGTAGGTTGGATATTGCTGCTTGAAAACATATTTTGTTACAATAAGCTGTGAATTAATATATTACTCACCCCTTAGTGAGGGTTTAGGCTTCGGAAAGGCCTGTCTATACAGCCTCTAATAAGCAACTGCTATAATGTCCCAAATACTGAGATAATGTGGAATATGAGGGTAATGACAGTCGAGAGGGTGCTGTGTTTTGCTGTATCCGATGCAGTACAGAAGAGGCACTTCAGCCTTTTGTGTGCTTCTCATCAGCATTCCCCAAAGCACCGTATCAAGAACTACTCCTTCTAATTAGCACTGCTGCAACGGAAGAAAACAAATAGAAAATACAGTGTTACTCTCTTGTTAGTTCCTTGTCATTTCTTCCAAGTTGTTCAACTAATGGAGTAATCAGCCTTTATGTGAAAAAAGAGGGGAAAAAAAGCCAAAGGGCATTAGGTGCACTAATCTACCAATAGGTGTGAGGCCCCTGCTTCCCTCTGGCACATTTGAAATGCTTAGTTTCAGTGCAAATTTGCATGCTGGAGACTGTCAGATTAAAAAGGAGTGAGACATGAAAACAAGTTGGGTGAGAGACTGCCTAGAAATGGTGGCTGATAACTATTGAACAGCAGTCTTACTTCTTTAGTCCTAATGTTGAGCCTCTATAGGTATCATGCTGCACAGTGTTACTTCTCATAACATTTTTTTTAATGTGATATCAAGAATTTTTACCTAATATATAGTAGCATTTAAGTGGTCTTTGTATGTGGAGTGAAAAGAAGCCTTCACTGGAAGACCTACGGAAGATTAATGAAGGTCATTATCTTTATATGATAGCAGAGAGTTACTATCCACAGAAAGAAAGGCATTTCTGCCTTCACATCTTTTCTCCCCTGGTTTCCCCATCCCTTTTTGTACCCCAAAAGAGAAGAGGCAGCATAAGAAGGTAATGAGGGAATAGGACATGACATGAATCCCATTCCGAAGTCTACTACTGAATTTGTGTTGGTGTTAGAACAAGTCACTTTGCCATTCTCCAGATGAAAACGATTATTTAAGGACAAAAGACTAGTACTTATCATTAAACCTGAAGACACAGACTAGTTCTTAGGCAAAAAAGCCTTGTCATTGAACTGGTGTTTATGCAAGCAGTCACACATTAGTGTTACTGCTTTCAGGGGCCTCTGATCAAAGTCTTTATTATTACAAACCTATTGAGCCGTATCCTCAGCTGCTGTGAATCAACATAACTCTCCTGAAATTAATGATGCTACACAGTTTTACATCAGTTGAGAATCTGGCTCTTCCTTTCTAGCTGTTTACGTATTATTCAGCTAAATCATTCCACTACAGGCCACACAAAATACTGTGCTCTCCCAGGAAGGATCTGCTTTGCAGACCCAACACTGGCCCCTTGGGACAGAACCTTTGATCTGGGTCTTGCCAGTCCCAGGTCTGGAAGGCCAAGTGGGTCATAGAATAATTTAATTAAACAGTTTTAATACGATTATTTGACTCAGTAGTTACTTGCAATCTCTGCTGCTTTCCGCACACAGCAGTGCTGTGGTTACCTGTTGCAGGGAACGGCTTTGCTGCTGGAGGTGGTGACGCAGGCGCAGGTCAACTGGGCTGCAGAGGGGCAGTGTAGCAGAGCTTGTGTTGGACATGCTGACTGCTGGCCTGGTTTGTTAAAAGAGAACAAAGCTCATGAAACCAGTGGAAAATGCAATTGCTAATAAAAGGGAAATATCTGCATCTTCTGTCTACGTATTTATCGGAAATGTAGGGGAGGTTTTGGCTCCTTTGTTTTGCCCCTTGTCACGGTTCTCTCTCTGGGCACTGAGCTTTGTAGCGTGTGAAATGTTAACGTGGCTGATTTTGTCATTGTGGTGCTTCTCCTGCTCACTTTGCAGAGAGACTTCAGCTGGTGCGTTCAGCTGCAATACGAAACATCAGCAGACAAAAGGTATCCAAAGGAGAGGTTTGGACAGAACCATTCAATGCAGAAAATGTTGAGTAAATGCTCACGACACAATAAGCACTTAGGTATGGAATACAATGCACATTTGCTTGATGTTCAGTGTTATATTACTGTCCTGCTGTTTACAACTATAGCTGAAGAATTGGTGCTTGGAGCACTGGCCCCATTTGCAGGGGCATTTCTACCTCACTGATAGGCCTCTTCAAAGAGAGTAACTCCGTTTAAAGCAGGGAATTAGCACTGGTGTAAAACAGGGGCGAGCAGAGCAGGCTCACGCTCTTCACCTAAAGTGGCAGCTCAAAATCACTGCATTTCTACCTACCAGATGCAGCTTATATTTTCTAATTATGTACGCAAGATCCTCGCTCACCTGAGGTTCAGGTTTGCAGCACCATTTCTCATCACTCACTTAATTCAAAGAGCAAGAGCAGCTACGCACCCCCCACCCTTCCCTTATTTTTCAAACTGAATTGTTTCAGTGGTAGCTTGGTGTGTCAGCTTGTAAGTCTATAAAACAGTTTCCTACCAGCTGGAAATCCAACATGCTACATGAATACATAACAGTGCCTAACCAAGAAGGTTTGTAATTCAGTAATTAGCTGTAATTAATGAACACAAAGTGAAGACTCATTTACAGTTTAAATTATCACATTAGCTCCTGTCACCCTCTATGTACACATAGGAATTCAATTATTTTTATTCTTCAAAGCTAATTTAAAATTTAAGGAATGCCATTACATGAAATAATAGGTAGGAAATGTAATAGAAATCGCTGAGAACAGTTGGCCATCCTTAGAATGGGAAGAAAAAAATGCTATCAGTGATGATTTGGAAATGTTGTTTCATCTGTGAACAGATGAAGGATTGAAATCTACACTCTTTTCAGTGTATTTAAAAAGAAAACGAGTTTTGTGGTTGCTAAGTCTTTGTGCAGGAAGAGCCATTGTGCATAATTGTAAAAGCAGTTGATACTGATAATGCTGTTGATAGTAACATGATGACAGCGTGGAAATGCTCACACCATTATCTTTAATGGGGCTGAGTCGATTGCAACAGCATCGAGCCCCTGTAATATTCACCAGTCTTAGTTGTGAAACTTCAGCCTAGCAGGCCTTAAGTAATTGTCACTTTGCAATTTGCCTATAGTTTGTGTGTGTACGTACGCCTATGTAAAATGCTTTCATTGTGCTTTTAAACCCACCATGATGCTTCTCTCTGCAGCTGCCACTGATTTTTTTTTTCCTCAAACAGTTCAATAACAAGAGAATTCCAAACCCATCTGATGCCGCTTCTGTAGCTCTCACGTATCTGCATTACAGCCCTTATTTTTTTGTTCTTTATTTCTTATTCAGTTGCCTTTTCATTTTAAATAGGCCACTGGAAGCTACACCATCTAATTTTTCATAGGTGATCGACTGCTGAGTTGTGGGTTTACGTAGACAGAGGGAAGGTAGCGATAAGCCAAAGAGAGAGGTTTCTATTAGGGAAATGCAGCAGTAATTAATGAATCCTGCCAGTAATTGGGAAGGTGTAAGCCTCTGTAATATTGTAATGATAGTCATCCGTTCTGTGCATCCCCCATCACTCTGAATGATCCCTCATCGTCTCTGTGATCTCAGACACTTAGCCATGCAAATCTTCCTGACAGGACTCTATGTCTTTGTCTCCCTAATTGGACAGTATAGAGTTGTTTATGGATATTGCAGACATTTAGACCTCGGTTGGAGGTTGTTCAAAAATCGTTAGCAAAGTTGCCTTAACAGCATTGTCAAATATTTATTCCCCTGTTTCAATATCTGTTTTTAACCCAGGCATGGTTCGCAATAGAATTAACGTTTTGGAGATACACCATCTCATTCCAGGCTCCGCTTGAGATTGTTATTAAGCCATTTTCCTACAGAAAAAAAGAGCAACCAAAAAAAAAATCTACCATAAGTCCTCATTTCTCAAGGATAAAACATGAGATTGTAGGGGAAATGTGCTACTTTTTAATACCATTTCCATGGGGAAATATTAAGAATGCTGACAAAGGCAGTTCCACTTACAAAAATTACAGGAAGCTTATGGGGCAAAAATTCCGGTTTAGTGTAAGCCAAAATAAATGGAGAATATTCCCATTCACTATACCCCTTCAAGTGAGAGCAGATTAAGAGTCTGTATCATATATTTTAGAAAACCTATGTCTTTTTCCTTGGTCAAGACTCTGGGTGTTTAATTCACGAGGATGGAGCCAGGCTCTTCTCGGTGACAAACAATGATAGGACAAGGGGTAATGGGCACAAGCTGGAACACAGGAGGTTCCACTTAAATTTGAGAAGAAACTTCTTCTCAGTGAGGGTGACAGAGCACTGGAACAGGCTGCCCAGAGAGGTTGTGGAGTCTCCTTCTCTGGAGACATTCAAAAGCCGCCTGGACGCCTTCCAGTGCTACCTCATCTGGGTGTTCCTGCTCCGGCAGGGGGATTGGACTGGATGATCTCTTGAGGTCCCTTCCAATCCCTAACGTTCTGTGATTCTGTGATTCTGTGTATAATCGTGTATTGGCAGTAGGTGAAAAGTAAGACATAATAAAAGCATCTAATGTTGTGCATTACCAGAACAGGTTGGGTTTTTTTTAGAAACTTGGTGCTTGGAGGATTTTGCATTTTTGTGCATAATGCAGTTATTCAATATGGTTTGGGGATTTTGTGAGCACAAGGGAAATTCTTTCAGAGACCTAGGCCATGAACACAAGAAGCAAAATTGAGTTTCAGAGAGCTCACTGGAGATCAGACAAGGGCTGGTATAACCACAGGTACTCACAGTTTGGAGCATCAGGAAGAGATATCAGATGGATCAGTGACCGAGTTTACAGTCCCTTGGTCATATGCCATTTTATGCAGACAAGGTGTCCCACAAATCAAGGGGATTATTTGCCTTAGTAAAAGACCATCAGGACTCTCTTCTTCATAAATACTAAATTAAGCCTCTAATCCCACAAACAGTTAACTACATACTTACTTCCACTGCCATCTTGTTACACAAGGCTGCTTATTCTAGCAAAGGTAAACATTAACATATTTTATATTTTTGATAAAAGATCAATATTCAACTGGAATAAAACCAGAAAAAGGTATGTGCAAGAATTTGCCTAAAATAATAATTTGGCAATTTTTTTTAACCCAACCCTATTTCCTTTACACAAATAGAGGGTGTGAAATATTCTGTTCATGCGAACGTTTCTAGGAAGAATTTCTGAAAGTATTAATTTGCGCCTGTCTGGCAACTATCTTGAAAGCTGCTTGTAGTTTTGGAAATTATTCAGCCAGGAAGCAGTAGAAATGACATGTTATATAGTTTATTAATATAGTAAATACCAAATTACTGAAGGGGGAATAATCAAAGCCATAGTTGCAGCAAATATTTACCTTATCTGATTTCTCTCGGGTTATCCCAGAGTTTTAGGTACCTCCCACAATGAAATCCAAAAGTTAAAGAAAACAAATTAAAGTAAAACTATTTGTAACACAAGGGAAGGAATAGATACTTTTTTATTTTTAGTGAAAAATTCCTGCACATGTGTTAGAATTCTTTATTTTAGCAAGCTCCCACTGTTTCAGTTCGTAGGTCTTTCTAGAATAAACTTACTGCTCCCCTAAAGTGCTACTGATGTCATCTGTAAACCCGTGAGCTTTTTGTCCCTCTCCCTAAATTGCTGATGAAAAAGTTGTGAACTACAGCACACAGAAAAAAAAAATCCATCTCCTGAAGGTTGGAGGAAGCAGTGAACATACACACACACAGTCACAGCGCCCAGCCCCTTCCAGCTCACATTTTGCCACCCCTGAGATCATTGCAGGGACGAGGGCTGATGCGAGGACATCCAACATCTTGGATATCCCTCCTGCCAGACACGAAGCCCTGTTTCCTACAGCCTTTGATAGATACAGATAACAGGTTGATGGGAAACAGCGCAAATTCACCCTGATCACAGCTGGTTCAGCCACTCCCTCTTCTCTGGGCTGATGCCACCAAGTTTCTGCTCCTGTTGTGCTACCAATCCAGGGAGGACAGCACTGCAGGACAGGATAAGACTGTCTTCTCCCTGCAGGAAACAAAGCAAATTTGGTCTACATTTGCCTGCTAGAACCTTCTCCTCCAGAAAATGAATGTATTGGCATTTAGGTTTTTTATATATGCACTTGCATATATATATATTTTAAATCCTGGCTTTAGAAACTTATGTTGGTGCAGCAGTCTGTGACACTGAATACAAGCTGCTGTGCAAAGCAATTGCCAAATGTTTACATAAACACATAAATAAGACAAATAAATTTATTTTCATTATTCATATTTGCTGTTTCTTCTTTTCCTTTTTATTTATGTTTTAAACAACAGTTACTGTAAATATTACGATAAAAAAAATGCCTGCAGTGGACAGAAAGATGATCAAAAAGCCCTGATATAGAGCAATTCATGTTTCTTCTTTACAATCACTAACGAATCTTAACTTGAACCATGTTATGTTCCCATGTGAGTGATAAGCAATGATTTATTATGAAGTGTCACGAAATCGGAATGCCATACAGTGAGACGTGAGCTAGTGGAAAATGTGTTCCCTGTTTCCCAGCCTCATTACTCAAAAATGCAGTGTCCCTTTCTCCAAGTCTAATTTACCTGGCTTTTTGAGGCACTCTGATAGCAAAGGAAACAGCACCAGGAGTGAAATACCTGATCTGGGCTGTGCCATTCACCCCTACCAGCACCGCTAAACAAATTGCAACGACTGGGAAAAAGGACCTGCCTGGAAATTCAAAGCTATTGCAGTATCAAACATTTGCAACCCTAATGATGCTACCCCCAAAAGCAATTGCTTGGGATTACAGCAGCCATTGCCTCATCAGTTCTGTCAGTGCATGAAGAGGAAATAAAACAGGCATCACGAAGGAGACAAACAGAGAAGTTTTTCTTTATGTGTTAGAGTTTCTTCTACTCTCTAATGATTCCCTTCTCCCCATGATCCTAATTCAAGTAACTGGCATGTGATATATTTTGTGGATAAATCAGCAGCTGAAGAGCATGTGCAGTTCTGGCAACGTGGAGAAGGTGATTTGCTTGTAGCTTGCGCTGAATGCACCGGTTTGGTTTTTAAGGTGGGGATTTGCGTTTTAAGTGCTTCCTTACAAAGAAAAGAGCAACCAGCATACTGTACGCTAATTCACGTAAGCAGCCCTCCTCTCACACTGATTGATGCTTTCTGCAAAAAAGTATCCCAGACAGGCATAGTCTTAGATCTTAAGCCTTTTTCCGATGTCTCTTTAAAGGCCCTGGTCCTCAAAACACTTGAGCTCAGTGAAATCAGTGATGGAAATAGGTGCATCTGCCTTAAGATCAAGATTTGAGTGTGCTTCCATTCTACAGCAGAAAAGAGCCATGGAAGCGTGAGCCCTCCCAAGGGGACATGGCTCGGATGGTCTGGGCACAGTGCGGAGCAATCAGAAACACATGCTGACACCTGGAACAATGAACCATATCCTTCTGGAAAGGCCAAGCCTTTACTCATTTAAAAAAACAAACAAATTTTTTAATCCAGAAACAGAGATTTAATCACACAAGATTTGTTAAAAATTTACCAGAAGTAGCAGTTTCTGTTTCAAAACATGATCCCATTCTAGCACGACAAAATGTGAGAGAAGACCAAAAAGTTAAACCGAACAGAAAAAAATTATGTCCTGCAAATTCTTTCACATAAAAAAATCTTATATCTCACATGTTACAACTAGTTCAGTCTGTCTTAAGGCAGTAGTAGCTGTTGTTTCTCTTGCAGAAAATGTGGAAATCATCAGAAGAAAATTAACCAGAACTCATCCTTGTCTGAAAGGCTGAAAGACTCACAAATTTCAAAAATCTTTTTTCTGTAGAAATGCTTTATAGAGAATCTTTGTGAAGTACAATCCAGAGAGTAGTTGTCTCGCAGCACTGACAATGTCTGCTGTTCCAGAGGAGACGGTGTGTGATGTACCATCCTGAAATATTGTCAGCAAGCCTGGAAATATGAAGGCACTTTCATAGAAAGGCAGGGATGAAAGGAAAGAGGTTTGGGTTTGCTTTTTTGTTTTGCTTTGTTTCTTAGTCCTAATAAAATGTACCAGTGTGCTCTTAACTTCTCCCCGCCCGTTTTGTTCAGCAGAGAAAGGGAACAAAATTCTCCTACAGAAGAGTGAGGGTGCTCGGGAGAGAGAGAAGAGGGACAAACTCCTTCCTGCAGGGGTGCGCTTTAGCCAGTGACGAGCTTTGTGTAATATCAGAATAGCTCTGAACATGGAGGTAGGATCAGTGTCTCCCTGTGCTCGAGTGTCCTTTCCTCTCTTGCAGTGAATCCAGGCGTTTTAGTGGCATAGCTCAGTAAGAGGGGCTGGGAGAAAACCACCCACAGTGGCCTTTGGTTTGAAGATTAAAAAATTCTCTTCAGAATTGAAAAAAAAGTGGGGTTTAATCTGACCAGGAATAACATCACGTGCAGTTGAGTAAAGAGTTGCAGGTGACAAAATGGCCTTTTTAAGCACTGAAACTAATTGAAGAAATCTAGCTTTAAGTGGCCTGCCAGTACCTCCTGACATCCATCCATGTAAACCTGGGACTTGAACCCACTGCCAGTGTCCAAATGGTTCAACCATAACCACTTTGTCTTATCGGCTCTAAATTCACTTTTTTCGAGGTGTGTTACAAAAGCTGTTTCTCTTCTGGGATCTATACAGGTGGCATTTTAAAATGAAGCAAGCACCCAAGTCTACAGAACCTGCTTGTCACAGAAAATGACACAGTTTGCATGTGACCTGTAATGACAGTTGCGAGTTGAAAACAAACTAGAAATTCAGCTATATCTTCCACACTTTGGTTGCAGCTGCCATCAACTAAATCTCTCTCCAAGGGCAGATGGTGCCCTGTACAATGAACAATTTAATCTTTAGCAAATAGCAAAACTTTGCCAAAAAATCCACTTTTTTTTTTCTCCAAGAATAGGCTGTCAATAACATGTGCTCTCAAATACGTTGTGATTTGATGACTATACTTTATTTATAGGGAAAACCAAAATTTAAATGTTCTCTCTCATTTTTTTGACCTTTTACAAGCCTTTGATCCCACCAAAAACCCCTGAACTGGGCTTTGTCTGTGTGCAGAAGAGACTAGGGGGGACTAGTTAATTGTCAGAATACTTCTTTGTGCCTATTAGATACCATGAGCGCTCCTATTTATTACTGAGCATATGTGCATCCCCTGGTACCTTGAGGCCCTAGCTGAGATCAGGGGTGAAATCTTGGCCTTTCTCAACACAAGTAGCAGAAACCCCTCTACCAGCCCAGGATCTCATTGTGTCTCTCTCTGAAGACCTGGGGAGCTGCAGTCCCCGACTTTTCGTCTGACTCCATCTATCAGCAAAACAGCTGAGGCGTGTGAGGAGCTGAAATGATTTGCCTAAAGCTATGCACGCTGATCTCTCGGGGTGGGAACTGGGTTTTAGCACCCAGCTCGCTCTCATCCCTTCCTCTCCCAGCTGCCTCTGAAGGAAGAGTGGTTGGGCTGAGTACACATCGCTGCTGGCAGCAATGCTGGTTGCCCCTTGTGCCACATCACTGCCTGGGCCCATGCAAAGACCTGGATTGCCCAAACTATCAGAAGGGAAAAAAAAAATAATTCTTGCTGATTTTTCTCAGCCTAAACAGCCCCCTGGTCTGTGGCATCACACGGCCGGCACTGAGGAGTGATTGTATGCGGAAGGAGGGATGGGGCTGCTTCAGCCAGCAGCGCTCACCTCCACCCTTATTGCCTCTTTCATTTGCCTCTGTCTTTTGGGGATGCATCTTATTGTTCTTCCTTCTAAAATACTCCCAGATTCTTTTCTAGTTATTCGCAGAAGAAACTGCCTGCCCTCTGGGGAGCTGCTCAGGCTAACAGATGTCAGCATTTTCACAAACCATGTTGTTCAGGTGGATTTGGAGGATCTAACTGTGTTTGTTCAGGGATGTCTGGTAACCCTAGTGTGCTGGGCACTGCTGCACACAGTCAGCAGGTCTGACAGGACTGCTTTTTGACTAGAAATACATACATACATACTTGCATATAAAAATGTCTTTATATTTATTTGTACATTAATTATAATGTGTATACAGAATAATTTTTTGCATCTCTCTCTTGTGGCATGACTGGTACCCATACACGCCTACACAGGCATGCCCCTAAAATGTGGGCACGGCTGTATCTGTGCAGCCCAGCCGTGGTGTTTGGTACCACCAGTGCCCAGTTCTCGGCAGAGATGGGTCACTGCGTTCACTGGCGCTGTGCACATCATGTGAGGCATATGCTTCATTTTTTTGCTCAACCAGGGTCACAGCTGAAATAATCTGTCATGCAGAACTATATGCACAGGTATCAGAAGTTTCTGAAAACAAGAAACTAAAAAAGTGAGAGGTTTTGGGGTTATTTTGACAAATTTGAAGCAGATTCTTCTTTTATATTGCAAAACTGTTAGGCCAGACCAGCTGAGGTAAATCAGCATAACTTCACTGACCTCCTGCAGAGAAGCTGTTTTGCACCAGCTGCAGATACGTGCTCTGATGATCTTACTGCTGAAATCCAGAGGTCTTTTATCTGGCCTTGGCCTTAGCCTTAGCTTCTTAACAAATTATCTTCAACAAAGGGTTTTCTGAGATAAATGGAACTTAATGACTTCAAGTTTCTATTAAATGTAGTTTCCATTATCCCAGGCAATGATGTTTCTAAATTCCTCCGCCTGGGTGTTACTGCAGTCGGACAATTTTGTATTTAGGCAGACACATCCCAGGAGCATCTGAGCTGAAGCCCACATTTCTTTTCCATTATCCTGTCCCTCATTCTCATAAGCTTAGATCACAGGACAGAAAGATGTTTTATTTTTACAATAAAGGACACCTTTTTCCACACCCCGCTGCCCGTGTGGCCAACGGCTCAGGCTGAATACGCAAAGCCTTCTGCAGGGACACAAGAGGCTCAGGGCCGGGACAGTGACTGTGCTGGGCTATGCTGGTGTGCTCCTGCCATGCAGTGACCGCGGCACCAGCTGCTTGGCACGACACCCTCCAGGATGAACATGAGAGACCTTGTCCTGCTGGCACCCTCTGGAGCCTCTGCATGAGTCTGGGTGGGTGCTGCACCCTCAGCAAGAATGAGGAAAAGCTGAAAGTATGTTTCCATGGGAGTTTTTCTTACCTCTCCCAAAATGCTTTCCCACCCTAATAGAGTGTGTTTGCTGAAACAAGTATGTGCTATTTATTTATTTAATGTGCTGCTAAATGACCTTCTGGA
>NW_010193992.1:35418-50379 GCF_000695765.1 Mesitornis unicolor | reverse complement strand
CTGCTGCAAGGCTTTAAAATGGATGGGCAGGCATAACTTAAGAGAGCATGCTCCTTACAATCAGGATGAATCATTTGAGTAGTTACTGTTTAGATTGATATAATTTTAGTTATAATTATGGGTAACGAGAAGGCATTTAGAGTCTGTAATATTGTAATTCATGGTGAGAGGAGTCCTAAATGGAATAAAATGTATCCAGATTTGCCTTTTCTTCCTATCTAGGTATTATGCACGTGAGCATGATTCTTTAAGGAACAGATTTTCTGCTGCTGTAAAAGTCTAGCAAAAGTAGGTCAAAAATGACACCTAGAGATAACATGTTTGGTAACCACAAAGGGACTGTCTGTGTCTTTCTATCTGGCCTTTTAAGTCCTGCAATGCAGCATGAAAAGATTTTGATCCATAGATTCCCATGGACTTTGGTGGGTGGATCAAAGATAAATATTGTAATTTTTGTTATCCCATTACACTGATAGAAGATGATAAAATGATATTAGCAAAGATCTGAACATACAAAAGACACATTATAAACACACGAACCTGCTGTCATCTGCCTGGCTCTAGAGTACCACCTCACCTTGGACCATGCCACTGAAGTGGTCAGTGTTCTCCTGCAGACCCCAAAAACCAGACAGTGACAGCAATCTCCAAACGAAGGACTTGAAATCCACCCCCTGAGTGGACAGCCCGGATCCTACCCACCAGGAAGCTGTGTCACTTGGTTAGGGTGGCTTTTGGCCATGGAGAAAAGGGAAAAAAGGAAACTAGAGAGAGCAGACAAAAGCACGGGATTTGGCACATATGCACGTGTGTGCAGGAAAGACAGAGTGAGCTCAGCGCTGCTCTGGTGAGCCAGGAGCCGTGCAGGGCTGAGCAGCAGAGCTGAACAGCGCCAGTGCCAGCCCGCGGAGGCCGGACACTCGTGCGATGAGCTGTTGACACGCAGTTGACAGTTGTCTCGGGCTGCGGACACGTCTGAGAGTTCCTGTTTCAAAGGTTTCACAGCTGTGTTTTTATGGCAAGATTTGAATGAGGAGAGGGAAGCTGTGCCACGGACAAGGTGTGGGAAGGTGATTGTTAGACGGGATCCTGAGTCCTGGCACATCCACGTTAAAATAGATACAACTTTTACACCTGTTGATGGCTTGATAATTAATGTTAAATAAAGCAAAGCTTCAGTATGGGTAACTGGTATATGGTATATACTGTACAAGACATCAGCGTTATGAACACCCCCAACTGCATTTTCATAACATGATTTAAATGATAGAGTTTTGAGCTACAGTTTGAGCTACATTTCAACAAATGTCCAGGAAGCAACAAACTTTGCCCGTCAAGTGCTGTTTGAACATCCAAGCTGCTGTGCCCTAGACTGCAGGTGACAAGCTCTCCACATACTCCCTGAATCTCTTAGAGACTTGATAATGAAATACACAAACTATGACCCTTATTGATCAGGGCTCACACTAATTAATTTCCCAGAGTCCTGTCCCAGCCTGCAGTGATATCAATGAAAAAAAAAGAAAAGAAACAACAAAACCACAAGGATGGAGACTTCAGTTGGCTGAAAGACATAGGGGTGAAGTACTTATCCCATTGAAATCAATGCCAAGTCCCAATTGATTTTAGTCATGCATGGATGCTACCGTTAGTCAAATATATGGATGCTTAGCCTCAAAACTTTATTCAATTGTCAAAAATGGCTTTTATATTGGTGCTAAACCAAAACTGCATGCACACATGCAGCAGTGCCAGGAATACCCTCCAGCTCCTGGGTGCCTTTTCCATCTTATCTTTCCTCCAGCAGCAAAACCAGATGAAGGGGTTTCCACCTTTCCCAGTCCTGCTCTGGGGACTGCTCTGCTGGAAGTGGTTGTGTGGGCCCTTGTGACACTCATCAGGAATGGATCCAGTTTTTGGCTGGGGTGGTGCAGCCCCATGGATGGTTGCAGGGACTCAGCTGAGGATTGTACTATACCAAGGGATGGAAATGATAGAAAAGGACAAGAGCTTCTGAAGTGGGTTTGTCGTCAGAGGAGTTTCACATGGACCTACATCCCAACTGACGTCCCTCTGAAGAGCTCTACCCACAGTTAAAAATGTCCTTAATGCTGCTCTGTGCATGCTCCCCTTCTGATGTGGGAGCGAGCAGGAATATCATTAAGCTGATTTTACGGCTTAGTAAAGTCCAAAGACCTTCCTCACAATGAATCACAGGAAAAGGAGGCAGGAGTTTGGCTTTTCAGTTTTCCAATCCAAACTCTTGATAAATATCCCCTCTGGCAGGGGACCAGTACTCTGCAATTACTTTGCTTCAAACCAAGACTCCTTCCCAGATTTAGCACTTTCAGTAATACAACATGCTGCTTAGTTGTCCTAACGGCATTCTGGAGGCAGAGCTGAAGTCATCAAGAGTTATTGCTCCTGCGCTCAGCTGTTTCACCACTGCCTCTCAGGTTGGCCTCTGTGGGATCAGCCCATAGTGTCCATGTCCCACACCCATGAGTCAGACAGATGCTCTGCACATCTGAGCTGCTACAGAGCTCAACACGATGCAAAGCAGGACTTAGGCACGCCACAGGTCGCTTTCTATCCTGGTAAGGGCTGCAAAAATCTACTCGGAAAGGTGAAGGTGAATGCCTGTGCCACCTCTGCAGGCTGCACTTGGACCATTTGTGGAAGGGGATTCTGCAGCTGGGAACTTGGCCGCAGAAGCAGAGCCAGCTCACAGCACTGAGTTATTTCATCTGTAGGTGTCACAATAATAAGGCTTCTGGATTTCTTTAAAATTTGAAGAAGGTGTAAACTGACAGAGTTTTGTCCTTTTGCACTGGAAAATAGTAGCTTTGTAAAGTGTGAATTGCTCTGGAGCCTTACCTCTGAAACCTAAAGGCAACATTTTGAAGTGTCAACATGGATTGCTTTTAATATCTTTTAAGTGGGAATAACGACCTAAGGTATGCATCACAATTTCAAACTGACTTCCATGCATCCTCAGTTGCCAAATTCTCTACATTCAGCTGCCAAAACCTCTTCTTCCCTTCCAACAATTTCTCCATAGCAGATTTGGGTTGCCAATGCAAAACTCAGCATCACTGTGAAAACTGAAAAGGTGAAGATATTGTAAAACAAACCAAATTATAAACTAGCTAGCATGAAGTCAATGGACTTTTTTGTTTTCATATGGAATATTTTGAAAAGCTGAGTTTATTTTACTTTAACTAACGCTACTAGTGAATTTCCAGTTGATTCAGCCAGAACACAGGGAACACACCGCAGGATTTGAGTTGTGTTTGCTGAAATGTCCGTGGCCTTGAACAGATAATATATTTTTCAGGAACATATTTCTCTTTGCCCACTGCTGGCCTTTTTTTTCCTCTGTGCTCTCTCCAGACTGACTTTCACTGTAGTTATTGCCTGCCTCATTTCTCACCCTATTTTTCGAGTTGTTTTTTCTTTTCTCAGTAGCTTTCTCCCAGGTAATAAGCAACCACGAACTCAACTTTAGGCTGAATTTTTAAACTCACATATTGAAATTAAATAAAACAAACACCTTCTGTCTCTATGTAGAAGTAACTTCACATCTTGAGTCTCTTAGCACTTCTAGCAGTTGCAGAATAGAAAAGGTCCAGTGGAAGAATGGCGGCTTTTAGTGCTGGGGAGGTGCCACAACAACCAGAAATAACACAGCAACAGTCCAGCACTTTAAACACAAAGTAGGTACCAAGATGTCCAATTCACCCTAAGGATTTTAGGGCATGTTCTTGGCTGGTTGTAGGATGAGGCTCATTGTACTGTCCAGGTTTAACCAGCGTGAAGGAAAAGCAGAGATGCAGAGTAATGCTCAATGGAGCAGGCAGAGCCACAGCATCAGCCGGAGTTTGCCTGCGAATCCCTGCACAGTTACAGATGTAAGGGTCTGAGGGGTTTTGTTCACACTTTGATGTCCTTGCTTTTTGTGACCCTCTGAGTGGACAATGTAAAGCAAAGTTGACTCGTTTCCCAAAATTTCTATTGACAAAGGTACATATTCAATAAAATCTGGAATCGTGATTAGCAACTTAGTAACGACAGCTGTTGTTATTCTGCTTGCAGGACGAATGCCTTAGTTCCAGCTCTCCAGCCCAGGCTCCCGCACCCAGCCTGCCTCTGCGCGTCACTCCGATCCTGACATTGAACTCACGACAACCCGGACCAAGAAGACTGCCAAAAAAGCTCCCGCTATTCTTCTTCATCCTCACTAACAATTTGGTAATGAAGTATTGATTTCCACTCCCCTGCTTATGGACGGTATTAGATTTTCATTGATAAACTGCACTGGGGCTGTCTGGTCTCCACTGTCCCTTTTTGCTGTCACTAAAACAAAGTGCCACTGAAGTAAGATAATGACTGAGAACATTGATGTACTTATTTTGTCAATTTGTAACACTTGACAGGAAAAAAAAATTCTTCATAGTTTAATGTCCAAGTGTGCTACACGAGATGCAGTCACATTGGAAGCTTTACTTTTCATGGTAATGTCCACTTCCTATTTATAACCCCTTTGGGATAGTTTGTCTAAAGGAAATGTTTCTATTCTGTGCAGCTATTACTGTTGCACCTGGGTTGCCCAATCCAGTCATTGCACTAGGGATCAATACATCACAGTAAGTACAAGAATTATTAAGTTAAAACAGATTCTGAGCCAAAAAACCTCTGAAAAATGTTAATCTTCTGTGCAAGTTGTTCAAATAGTTATGCTTAACCATGTTACTGCCAAAGATTTGTTTAAAATGGATTATTTTCAGTTTGTTTTATTCCTCAGATATATATATATTTTTAAATCTCCATTACGGCTTATGACGAGACATATGCGATGGAGTGATTTTTAAACAAAAGTACTATTGTTAGATTATTGAACATTATATAAATATAGGTATATCTATATATAAATATCACTATATAAATATCTATATATAGATATAAAAGAATAAAAGTAGAATTCCTGTCTCAGTTAGACGAGTGTAAATCTGAATCTCTCTGTTGTAGTCAAAGGAGTTACATTGGATTTACGCCACCGTAAATGAGATCTGAATCTGGTCTTCGCGCTCCCTGCCCGGGCTGGCTGGTGCTGCTGGCAGAGCCAGGCTGCAAAGCACAGATGTCTTCAAGTCAACCGAGACCTGGGGAGAAGGGGGCTGCAAAGTGGCAATTTCGAATTGGTGCTTGTAACTTTTTTCATTAAAACTTTGAGGTCCCCATTTTAATTTGTGGAATATTCACGTTAATAATGAGATCTAATTAAGACATCCATTAAAAGCCCGTTAAAGTTAATTTAACGTAAAAATTCCAATAGAACTGTATTAGATTTTCTCCATTAAATTAACGTTATGGATTTTCAACGGATGTCTTAATTATACATTATTATTAACGGGAATACTGTATTACACAGATTAAAATCGGGTCCCGAGTCAACTTACAAAATCTTCCAGGATACGCTAATGTCACGAGTCTCACGTTACCCAGTGCCCTACTTGGAAAATCAGGCGCAGACCTGTTTACTCACACTGAGCGTTTCCTCGCAGTGAAAGCAACCTCCAGTAGACAAATCCATCTCTGCGTTTAACGATGAACTACCCTTATTCTCCAAGGAAAAATAAGTCTGGTTCAAGTTGTAAATCGCTACTCCGTTGCAAATTAAATATTCAAAGTATGCTAGGCACAAGTTGAGAAGAGGATCTTTCTCAAATAGAGAGGGCTTTGGGGTGTCTTTTACTAGTCTTTTATTTTATTTTTCAAGGATATAATTGAAGTGCAGCATTCACAAAATCAGACTAAGTATGTTTACTGCATTCCCTGTGGCTTGTGCAGAAGGGCCTGTTTTGGCAATGTTTGGGAAATTTTTACATGATCCCTAAACTCAATATGGAGGAGAAAAAAAGGCCCTTCTTATTTACCTCCTAGGGAAAGTGTTGCCCTTATGCCACATATAATAGCAAATTGCTTTTTTTACGGCATGCATAACCTAGATGGGAAAAAATATGGCGCTTGAGGGAAGGAGGGAAAAAGTAAATGAAGTTCCAGGAATGTCATTCTGAAGTAATGAGGCATGGACAGAAAATATACCCCTCACATCATCGGATTGAGATGGCAGTCGAAATAGCTTCATTGAAGTGTCAGCACTCATCCATCAATCAATCATCCACAAGGAAAAATAGCGACAGTACAACGGGGCGGCTTTTATGGGATTTACTCATGGGCATAGGGAATAGCAGCTCAAATGTAGTTCTGACATGAAAAGCAAGGTGCTGATATTATTTTTTATGATGGGAGGATCATAAAGTGAATTGAGAACAGTGAGGTCTGTCTTTGCTTAACCTATTCAACTGGAAATGAACGGAACTCAACTGGAAACGAGCAGAGCCTTCAGATGGGTTAAGATTGAAGCCTGCACTGTGCTGAGCACCGGCCATTGACAACAAAATTCTATTAAAGCAAAATCAATGCATTAGCATCGAGCTCCTCAGAAGCTGTTAAATTGCACAGCCCAGTTGAGAGTTACTAAGTGAAGTCGCACAAGGGTTCTGCAGCACGGACCCAAAGGCAGTGAACGCTGTGGTAAAATGCTGCTTGGGGGAAACCACATACATATCCCCAGCCCTCCTCCTCCTTTCCCCAAGCTTTTAGATGCTCTAGAAGAATATTTGCCTTATTGTTGCATCCAACAGGTGAAACTCCTCCTGACTTACAACAGCACTGTCCTGCACCCTATCGCAGCTGAGCATTTTGCCATCTGCTTTGGCAGAAACCCTCCGTGCCGTACATTTTGCCGCTCTTAGCCATGGCCAAGTCACAGGGATGCTGACACGAGCTGCTGCCAGGACCAAGGAGCCCTCATCCCGCAAGAGGGTGGCCCTACAGCCCTGGCCAGTCCGCGGCACCCGGGGCTAGGGCTCCCTGGGGCAATGGCTGCTCGGTTCTGGCAGAAAAGAGGTGTCCCTGGTGCCCCATGTCTGGTGAACAGCGGGCTCATGGTGATGATAGGAAATGTGGTCCCACCATCAGCCACCCCAGCCTCAGCCATGCCGGCATCTTGGACCCTGGAGCTGAAAAGCCCTCTCAACATTTTCAGAAGGGCTGGTATCCCCAAGGAAGGCTTGCCTGTCCCATCAGCATGTTTTGCTCAGGAAGCTTCTCTCCAGCACAGGGAAATGCAGAAACAGCTACTTCATTTAAAATCTGGCCACAAACCTTTATTACACAGTGCTAAACCTTGATTATTTTGCCTGCAATGCTGTGGTCTGAGAACATTTTAGGTACACATTTGTATTAAGTGGTTTTGGTTTTTTTTTACAATATGATATAAAAAAAGGAAATGTACATCTCTCCTCTTTCTTTGTACGAAACTGGGTGAGTTGGTAGTTTATCTGTCATATAAATCAGGTAACACAGAAAATCATTGCATCTTTTCTCTGTCGTATCTACTCAATATCTATCGTTCTGACTTTTATTCTTATTGGAGATCATCAAAACATTAATTAAAAGCCTGGTGATCAAACAGCCGAATATTTATGATTCACGTCCTTGCTTATTAACAAGTGGCATATTGATACACCACATATCCAAGCTGTTTATGCTCTTGCACTGCAATAAAGTAGCAAGAATTGTTACCCTTACACACTGCTTTGAGAGATTTATTCATAAATCATAGCTCCCTTCCTGCCCCACTGCATGTCAAATTAAGCCATATCACCTTTAAAAAAAGTTATATTTTAAAAGATGGAGACGTAATTAGCATCTCTTTGCAGCCCTGATATATAAGAATTTCAGTGGATCAGTCTCAGGTGTTTTTTCCAGGCTCTTATTGTTTAAGATGAGAGGGAGAAGGACACTTAGCTTTAAAAATGGCTGTCATTAGTACAAAAATAATTGTTGGTTTAAAAAAATCTTTGAGAATCTGCTAACAAACCTGCCCAGTAATTACTTGTCAATGCAACTTATCATGGGTTTTATTACCTACTTGTAAAAGTATTTACAAGACTGACCTTCCTAGCTTTTTTAGAGATCATAGAGGATATAAGAAGTCATTTTAAAAATCAATAATTATATATTAACATGATAGGGCTTGAAGCCTTCCAAGCGAGTTTTACAGGCTATTGAGTCAACTCTCATGCATTCAGATGGCAAAGATAGTTTCCCTAATTTTTGATCTTTTTTCTTTCTTTAATCATGTTTTGATAAAGTGCCATATTTATTGACTAATTTATACCCACAGTTCCGATCCTAAAGTAGAAGGAGACATTCCCACTGGGAAGCGTCTGCGCAGGCTTTGCAGGGAAAGCAAACAGCCCTTGGTGATCGAGAAAGTCCAAAACTGACAGAGTTTTGGCCAGGGGTGGCCCCTGGGTGGGAGCTGCGGAGGGGAGCGCTGCTCTCCACAGCGCTGCTCCCCACGACGAGCGATGGCCGCATCCTGCCACAAGGCACTCCCTGATTCCAGCACAGCAGCTCAGCTCAGCCCTCGCTTTGGTCTTGCTGTGAATATTGTCTTGCAGTCAAGTCTTGATTGCAGGTTGTTGAGAAAACGTGAGAGAATGAAAGATGGCAGCCGAATTTTTGGCAGAGATTTCCTCCCAGTGAAGAAATGACTCAGTTCAGTGCCTGAGGCCAAGCTGGGCTGAGGCCACCATCCCATCGCCTCCGCTCACCATCGTAACTCCCAGGCTGGAGAAAGCACCTCAGCTGAGTGGAGGTGGGTCTCCATCACACAGGGTTTTTGTCTTCGCAAACAGATATACCATGCAATTTATATTTAAAATTCTCTCTATAAAGACAGTATTGATCACAGATTCCAGATCAATATGTTGCAATTACAGCCAGCTTTAAAGGCCATCTGTCCCCAAGCAAGAGCACCGACATAACCACCTCTATAAATTTTGAAAAACTGCTACTGCTATGTGCCCATCTTCTTACAGTACAGCCTGACATATTATTTTTGCTCCTAGGAAGCTGTGTTTAGGAGCTACACAGAGTTGTATTTCCTAGTTACTGGCCACCCAAGAGGAGGCCTCAGACCAGCTTCTCTTGGGGTTTCAAACTCACAATAGGGTCAGTGACGCTGTGGTTCTGGTTTTCCTGCTCCCCCTCACCATTTATCCTACAGGTTGCAACTTTACTTGCTTTCCAAACCATCTCTGTTTTCAGCTGAGGATGATCAGTGAGGAGTTATTGAATGTCACTGAAACTTATCTGGCTCTGAGCTGGATGTTGGTAGATGTGACCTGGGCCTTGTTTAGATATGACAGATTGGACCACAGCAAGCGTAATGTTTTGAAACTTGTAAGTAAAGAATAAATAATATGCATCTAAAGGCACATTTCAATTCACATTTCATCAAGTTGCAGACCTAATTTGCAGCACCTGAAATCACGGTAAGTCTTTGTGTGGCTGGCCCTGAATGAGCCACCAGGTGGTGATTCCAGAAGGAAATGCTTCCTGGGTTTCCTTTTTTCATCTTTTCTTAATTATTTCCTGCAGTGATGGACTTCACACAGGCACACAAAATTTAGGATTTTTTATTCTCCAGTTGTCTTGTGAAGGAAGATGAAAGAATAATAATAATAAAAAAATAATAGTGGGTCAACAGTGGTAACAGGAGCCAAAATACCTTTGCAAATGAACATGTGCCAAGCGTGCACGGCAGGGAAAAGGGCAGCATCACACACACTCTGTGCTGCGTCCCACCCACATGTTCCTAATCCTCCCTGCAGCCCCCTCCCTTCCATTTCATTGCAGTCTTCAGCTTTATTTCTACCAACTTCTAAAAAACAGAAGCCAGATTCTGAATTCATTTATTCTGGTGTAAATCCAGAGCCACTCCTTTAAATTCAGTGTATTTACCCTCTTTCTGCACAGCTCCAAACACACTCTCGTGGTCCTAACCTTGGATTCCTAACATGTTTAGATGGTTTTGAAAACAACTTCAGCAAACAGTCTCTAGCTCCGTGCAGATTAAATCTGAGGTACAGTCTGCACTTCAGAAGTTTTACAGTTGTGTCAGGGAAGTGATTGCAAAACTTTGTTATTGATGTGACTATGCTGGCAAGTCCTAATGTAAAAACAGTTGTATCGCTATAAAGCACTTTATACTGGTACAGCTTATTTTGCTTTGCTGGACCACTTTTATACCAGTGCAAGCACTTTTACCCCGGTATACTTCAGTCTACACTAGTGGTCATTTTTTGTTTTAACTATGCCGGCAAAAATGTGAAGAGTAGATAAAGTTTAAGATGACACTGTTGTTTCTTGTACCAAAGTGTCTGTACAATATTTTCTTTGAGAGTATTTTTAAAAGTGAAATAGCTGTACCACTGGACTTAACTGCAGAGTAATAAACTTCCAGTTCATCATCACTCTCAGCTCATGAAATGTCTTCAGGCCTTTGTAAAAAGCCCAGTTTGAGACAACAGATGAAATACTAATCCCAGCAGGTCGTACATCTCCACTTCAGTTCATAACATCTAGCTGAGCAAACTTTTGTTTCTTTTTGGTCCAAGTAAAGACAACAAATCCTTTCATTAGACTTCTCAGATGAGATGGCAGGGAAAACAAGATCAATATTTTGAAAGGAAAATGAAAATAACATCTTGCAAAAATGCAGCTACATTAAATACAAGGAATGCTTTCCCCTGACAGCCCCATCCCCAGGTGAGGGATGCATTTATAGCACTTCAACATCCATGTGATTGTCTCAGACGTGGAAGGTTTCTATGGGCAATGTTTTCACTTACTAACTGGTCCACATAATGTTAAAACAATACATATCAGTCTGTATCTAGGTAGACATGCAGCCACATACAGACATCTACCCCTATGTACACGCATACATCTGTGCATACATGGTCACACACTGCACACATGTGTGTCTGCTTGCAAACAGACATCGATTCTGTGGCTGAAGTGAGGGCTGGGCACTGCTGGCACCAAGCGAAGCAGCAGACACCTTCAGGATGCACCACGCAGTATTTTGGCTTTATCACGCAGCAAATGCTGGAATGTGCAATACAGGTTGCAAAAGCTGACAAGGAAACCAGTTCTTATCTGGCTCAGGGTACTTCATGTCATATGTCTCTGGTACAAGATCCCCTTTGTCTAGTGCTCAGGCAGCACTTACTAATCCTTTGTCTTTGTTTTGTTTTGGATTTTTTTCTGTACATTTGTTTTGGTTTTTATTACCTTGAATGTGTCAGCACGAATCATGAGATCCACCCCCATTTTAAATAATAGAGCATAGTTGGCCATAAAACAGTAAATTTGACAGTTTTGCTCTGCCCCAGCGCTTGTGGTATGTAGTAAGTTTGTTATTGGCAGCATCTTCAGGTTACATCTGTGACCCGTGGTGTTAGGTCTAGAGTTTTGTTTAAAAAAAAAAGAAAATAAAAAAATAATCAAAGGGTCATTTCTCTTTAAAAAAAATGTATATACTACAAATGGCAAAAAGGAAAGATTAAACACATTTTTTTATATTAACAACGCAAATGGGACTCCTTTCCTAGAGGTCTCACAGCGACTTTATCTGTAGAATGTTTCGGTGCTTATGCACTAATTTTGTAACAAGTGCATGCTGTATAGAATATATTGCCTGTACACTTAAAGTGGATGGGGGGGGCCAAGCTGCTTTGCATTGTGCACTGCAGCTTGTTTGAATGAAAAGTTATGCCTTTGATGCATTTTTATACTGTACATATTTGTATATATTAACTATATTGCCATGTTACGAATACAGATTTTGTTATATTTGCTTGTTTCGGTTTCCTACAAAAATTTCTCCATAATGGGGGATATTATTTTTTTTTTTGTATAGAAAATATGCTTGTAATTTCTGTTTGTTTGTTTTCTTGGTCATCATCTTTTAATGGTTCATAAAGGATTTAGAGCTGAGTTTTTGGAGGAGCTCGGGGAAGCAAGTCTGTGTTTGCATGAGACCTGCCCAACTGCTGGCTATAAAGGGGGTGGGGGGGGGAGAGGGAAAATCTAAGTCAAGTTTTGCTTTTAAAGCATGCTTAGTCCCATGGGAAAACTCATACATGTACAATTATTCTCTTTGTATTTTATCTAATAGTGCCTGAATTTTTTTTTATGTCTTCTTGGAGGAACAATTCATAATTGTCAAAATTTGAAACATTAGCTTAATTTTGTTTTCATGACCTCTCATTTCTCCTCCTTATTTATTTTGTAGCTGTTTATAATGGGCCCCAAGGCCATTTCTGACATTGCAGTGTTCTTCTTCCACATTAAGGATGTTTTTAAAATTACTAAGATTATTGAGCCAACAGGCTGTTTTAATCAAAACCATGTTTCACTTGGTTTTGATGATTGAGAATGGTCCTTGCAGTGGAAAAAGCCCTTTCTGCTGGGAGGACCATACCACCTAGTGGCCCTCCAGCTTCAGCACAGAGATGCATCTTCCCGAGAGTTACTGCCTTTCACAAAGCCTAGCTGGCAATTTTGCTTCAAATTATTTGCTCATTATAACTAACTTAAACCAAACAAATTTATAATGTTAATGGCATATTTTTTCCCTTTGGTTGATTGCTAAATAAATTCGTATAATTTATACTAGAGGAGATTACTGCTTTTATTGTTTTGGGTCCCCCCAAACCAATTATTAACAATCAGGACTATGTATCTCATTAAATTTAAATCAGGTCAAACCTATTTATCTAAGGCCTTTTCTGATTTACAGGAAGATGCCTGTATTTCAGTGCATTTAAGATGCATTTCTGTGTATGATTTTTGCGGCATTGAAATCTAGTACCAGTGAATTTTTGTTCTGTATTTTTACCATGGTAAATACATTGTAAAAAAAAAAAAATCCCTCAACTTTGCCACAGAAAAATTACTTTTTATGCCCAGGGATTTTTATTTTGTTTTTATAAAATCACTGCATTTTTAGAACTGTAATTAAAGCCCTGAATAATAGATCACACATCTTTATCTGCTGTGTTTAAAAGGAAAAAAAATAGCCCAAACTGTTCACATAATCCTGAATGCCTCATTTCCATAAAAAAGGTTTCTATACATATATTATTTACATTTTTAAACATGGTAATTCTTTCCTTTGTGGCATAAAATGTCTCTTTTCCACTGCAGCTATTGGAAAGCGACTGCTCACATCTGAAATGTTATCATAATTTGCATCAGGAAACCCAACTGCAGACATTAAGGACTTGGGTGTGTTCAATTATGATTTTGCTGGAGGCTGTCCCTCATTTTAATGCTGCACTCATTGAACTACCTTTCTGAAATCTAGCTGATACGGTTCACCATAGACATGCTTCACAACATCATTAGCTTTGCAAATGGCTTCATTTCAGTCAATGCAGACTTCAGTTTTGGCCAATTGTAAAATGGAAATTTGAAAAGGAAAAAAAAAAACAGATGCACTTAAAACATGAAAAGAATTATTTATATGATAAAAATATATTTAGATTTTCAAAGCACAAGACTGAACAGAAGTGCTCTTTTTACGCTTTCTGAAGATGTTACTGTTAAAAGTCTTTCTACATCAGGCTTAATAAATCTGTAATGACATTTGATGGATTGATTTTCGTGTGGGTTTTTCTTTTCTTTCGTTCTTTTTTCCCCCTTTCTTTCTCTGAAGAGAAAGAAAAAGACTGACCTGGAGAGGCTGTGGGAGTAAAAAAAACCAAAAAACACAGGAATGTGCCTGTTTCAGTAAGACTCACGAACGACTTCTTGCAGCCTCCCTTCCCCTAAATAATAATCACTTAAAATAAGAAAAAAAAAAAATCCCACTCCACCACTCTGCATTCGTTTCTGCAGATCTTTTCCTTTCCCTCATCTGGCTCCTCTGACCACTCCATGCCTGGGTTATTTATGGTGTAATCTACAGCGAGGCACTGGGCTGCTGTCACACAAATTCAAGGCTCGCTAGCCATAAACCAGGCATGATTGAGATACCAACCACCCCCCTCTGCCTGCTCCACCCCAGACGGATGGCTCTGGTTAACACTTCGTTTCCCTAAGCACTCCCTCGCCCCCCGTAACGCCCCCCTGAGCACGGCGATGTGTCACGCACCCGGCGCGGCACCGCAGGCCCTGGCCGCACCAGATTATTTACTGCCGACCAAAGCTGTCCAGGGCAGAGATTCCTGAGTCTTGTACTCATTAAATTTTGATGGGTGCAGTAGCACCTCTTAGCCGTATTTAATTGCCACTGCTCCTCCTCGCCATGATAAAATCTACGGCAAGCGGCAGAGCTCATCTCCAGACAGACCAGCTGTGGTCCTGGGGGGCAGCGTATCCTCCCCACACCTTGGCTGGGCCTTCCATCCACCCACACGCTCTCTGGTCACCGAAGCAAAGGGCAGGTGGTCACACACAGAGGGGAGGGCAGTGCTGGATGTGTCCCCCCACCGTGCCATCTCCCTTCTCCTGCGATGGCCTCCAAGACCTCTGCCTGGCCCAGGCCCACCTGGTCGTCTGTCCAGCCTGGCACGGAGGACAGGGCCACCAGGGCAGCACCACCCCTTCTTCAGCCTCCCAGCGTGCACGTGCGGAGCCAAAGCTGGCTCCTGCTTGCCCCCCATCTGCCCCATGGACCTGCACGAGCCACCCTTCCAGTTCTACACCCTTCCAGTTCTACACCCGGGGTAGTTTGTTAGCAAATACACTTACAAGACAGTGGCTTGGATCCTGCACCGCTGGCTTTTTTTTTAAGTGATTTTTTTTTTTTTTAAAGGAATATATTGCACACATTTCAAGAAACGCCTCTAGGGTAAAATAAAATATATATATAGATGGCTAAAATAACAAATGAATCATAAAACTTAGAGATGGAAAAGGACTATTAGATCATCCAATTTATCTTGCTGTCTGCCAATACAGGTTTGCTCCCCGCAGACCGCTCCCCAGGGCTCTGTCTGGCCTTTCTGACTTAACTCCAGCGCGGGGTCCTCT
>NW_010193992.1:35184-35408 GCF_000695765.1 Mesitornis unicolor | reverse complement strand
GTTAATGGTTCAGGCACAGTTTATAGGTGCGGGGCCAAATCCTGGCCTGGAGGCAGCCTCACCTGCCAGGCGCACAGATGGTGACCCCCAATATTTAATGACCCCCACGAAGCAGCAACACAGGCGCCAGTTGACCGTGTTTTCACCTCGTGCCCGTACCCATGCCCACAACTGCCCTGTAAGACTGCGGGGTCGGGCCTATGCCCTGGAGCCACATACCCTCC
>NW_010193992.1:5589-35082 GCF_000695765.1 Mesitornis unicolor | reverse complement strand
GGGGACTGCCAAGCCAGCTGCAGGCAGCACTCAGCAGGCGTAAGAGCCTGCTTTAATTTATTCCAAGGGTTTGAACTTGCATCTCTTTTTTTTTTTTTTTTTTTTAATTATTGGTGATACACTCCAACAGAAGAACAAACAAACAAATAAAATCAACCCTTCAGCTTCTCAGATGGATGTTTTGGCTACAGGGCAGCTTTGAAAGCTGGTTCAATTGTTCTTGCTTTCATTTTTTGCTGCTCCTTAAAACTGTCTTGATTTAATAAAAGTTAAATGTTTTCATAGGAAAATCAGGCTGGGTGGTTTGTGATTCTTTTATGTACAACACGAATATTACATTATTCAACAATTCAGGAATAAATTTAATTCTGTCTACCTCTGCTGAATGTTTTACAATTTAAACAGCTGGTCTAACAGTGAAATTCAGGTACTAAGGAGCGATTGATGAGCTCCAGAAGGGCACCAAGGTCCTGGTACAAAGGACCTGTCCTTGGTGGGACATCACCAAGTCTGCAGGAGAGGAGAGCCTGGGACCAGGGGCTTAGGTTTGCCCTGCCAGGAGTGTGATTACCTGACTCACCTTCCTGAGGCATCACAAAATGGGGAGACCCATGGTTTCCTCTGAAAAGGCACAAAAGTGCCACCTGAGATGGCCGTTCTTCACAAAAGCCCCCTTCACAGCCCCAGTCTCCTCCATGTGCGAGAGGGTACCTGGCCGGGGACATCTCCACATGGAGCTATCACCTGGACACACACTGAGGTCTCTGGGTGGGGATCCCCAGCCAATGCCCCATGTCTCTGAGTCCATCTGGGGCATGGCTGCTGCTCACACCACACCTGGTACCGTGGCTTGAGAGGGTTGTGTCACTCAAGGCAGCTCATTAGGAAGATTTATGATTGGGAAAACAAAAGTTTAGAGGAACAAAAGGCAACCCTATGTACCCTCAGCCTTTGCTCCCAGTTCACACCACCTCCTCAACCCATGCACGGAGGCAAATCCTGGAGCAAACCGAGCTTCTAACTGGGCTCCAGACCTCAGGCTGTCCTCGTGGAAAGAGAAGTAACAAATACCACAAGAAAAACAATCCAAAAACGATCCAATTTATGGGACACGTGGGCTGATAACTGCGTAAACAGGACAAGGGGTGTGTTTACAGGGGATTCAGTCCAAATGAGGATATGAGGGTAGGGTAAAGGCGGCACAAAATGGAGTGAGAGTTCTCAGTAGGTGCCCAGCTCCCCGCTGCCCTGGGACTATGCTGTAACGTAAACACCAGCCATGTGCCCTAAAGCAGTTTTTAACCAGCCTGTGCCTTGGGGAAACACAACTCAAACACTGCCTTTATTTTTCTCTCATCACATCAGAGCACTGCAGTCTTGTGGACCAAGGTGCAGAACACTCCACTTTCTAAAACTTAGGACTTTGGCAGAGTTTTGCTGCAGCCCAAACAGTAATGGGGGCTAAGTCCCCATATGCCTCTGTTGGTTGTCCTGCAAAAGACACCCAGGTCCCTAAAATGTGAAGTGTATCACATGTCTGAAGGGCCCTAGCAAGGGAGGAGGAGGCTTCTTGCAGAGATGATCAGATAAATCTCAGTGCTAACAAGAGTATTTGGGAAGGCAAGACTGACTACACACTGAAAATATTTATTGCAATGGTACTGTCACTTAAAAGGTATTTACAACATTTTTAATACAGAAAAGACATACTTTTGCTGGTGAAATGGTGCTTTTATGGCTGTAATGTATTTAGGGACTTTGTACAGATGCAGCCATGAACGCTGCCTTTGAAATGTTGGAGAGACCCTGGCAGAGTGGGGTTTCCTACAGGGACCAGGCAGAGCAGGGCTGCAGTGCTGCAGGACATTTCAGGTGCTACTGCAAAGGAAACATTAAAGTACATAAAAGACAGTGCCCAGAGAAATATACCTTAAATATGAAGTTTCTTTTTTTAGAAATGGATTGCAGCTTCACGTTAATACACTAATTTATAATGATGCCAGTGTAGCTACAGCTCCTCAGTGACCAGAGCTGGCTCTCTACCAGAAAGTCCCTCTTGCCTGAAGTGGACTGTCGCTGGTCTCTGTTTCTAAGGTATTCACAGCTAAATTCACTGAATATGGCCTTCTGAGTGTGCAGGTCAGGGGCATGCTGTGATTAAGGTGTCTCGAGACCAGGATCTATAATTCCAGTGCCAAAAAACACTGGCAAGTAAAGAAAAAAAAAAAATCAAGCCCAAAGCATTTCTTTGTACCAGGACAGTGAAGTATTCCCATTTAGTTGACAAGAACTGAACAGCATTACAAGCGTTTGAGAGTTTTGTTTGCTTGTTTTTCTGAAGTAACTAATGAAATATCAATAGCTCTGGATAAACTCATCCCAGACTGCACTCAAGTTAAATTAACAAAATGAGAAGCCCCTGAGCTTAGGAAAACAGCAATAACACTAGATTAGAGAAGGGGGAAATCTCATTTTTTCATATAAAAAGTACATCTGTAAGCAATTGTGCTAATGCTTTAAAGATGATCAGCTCAGGCTTTTGGAGTCAAACAGGAAAACAACCAAAATTCTTATCGGGAAAGAAATTTTTCAACCTGAAAACAGATTCTGTCAAAATGTCAAAGGTTTAGATTTAGGTTCTGCTAAAAGAGTCTGTTACAAGACCCGATTTGAATAGAAAAGTTGAGTCCAATTACCTTTGAACCTCAAGCAAGGGGAGGGAGACGAGTGATGCAAACCCAAACGCGGTGCCGAAGGTCAATCAGAAGAAACCGAAATTGAGAAGTGCCCAATCTCATCCTGGTCCGTCTTGGTGGAACGCATGGTGTCAACACTGAGAAGGGCAGCAGGAAGGTGTTTCCATTAAGGTGGTGCTTGCACTAAAGTTTACCAAAAAATGGAGTCTGGAAAAGATATTATCTTGACAATAAAGATAACTGAAGTGCAGAGCCATTTCTCCTCATTTAACCAAATGGAAACCTGTAAGCAGATGTACAAATACCTGGGCTTGATGGCTGAAAAGCGGGGGACTTTCTGGAGGTTTTGGTGAGAGGTGGTTGGAAAAACACAGGAGGAAAAAAATGCAAGTCTGATTAAAATGTATTTTGGTATTTCGGAACTAATTATAATTTCACTCAGTTGTTCTGATCTTCTCTTTTGCTGAACTATTTATGCTCAACTTTGACATTAAAATTTCATTCGGTTTGCTCAGAATTACTTTATTTAGCAATGTTTAATTAGATTTTTTGAGAACATACACATATATATTAAAAATTCAGAAGTACTCTAAACTGAAATAACATATTTCATTACAAAATGTGAACTTTCTATTTGATAAGAGGGAGCATTTTTTTTCTTTAAGTGAAAACTATTTCCTGGTTTCCCAGAATCATCAGAAAACCAAGGTGTCTGCCATTTCCTCGGCTCAAACAAGTAATGCAGGCTCCTCTGGGTCCCTATTTATGGCTTATTCCAATAAACTGCAACAATGACGGAGGGATGAAATCGTGGAAAGGTTCTTTGCAAGTAATTATTCAACAAGACGAAAAATCTGTAATTAGGTCATGACTTTCAGAGAGGATTAATGAAAACATTTTATATGTGTAAAATGAGTTTTAAATGCCAAAGTGTTCCATAATTATTTACTAGACCAGATTTGCTCATGCAAATAGTTTAGTACCCAAGATTCACTCAGAGAAATGCCTGTCTCACACTGATGTGTACCACATTATAAAATGCATCATTTAATTAATCATAAAATCCTGAGCAGTCAAAAATAATGGTAGCCAGCAGCTAAACTGCACACCAAATCTGCTCTGTAGCAACACATTTCAGTAAATATTGATAGGGTGAGAAGAGAAAATCAGAGTTAGCGTTTCTGCATCTACAGATTTCCTTTGGTTCATCTCACTTGTCGGTGAAGTTTTCTGGTTACACTCTGATTCCTGCTACACAGATTAGTTAAATAGGTCAACATCTTTCGGCATGTATGGTCTATGCTGCAGCAGCTCTGTGTTTGTGTTTAATTTTATCTACTTTTATGCGATAGCTAATTAATTAATTTAGGAATCCGAAGCAAACTTGGCCCGAAGATACCCAGCACCTCAGCACAGCGAGCGGCTGCCTGCAGGAGCTCTCCCTGGCTCACAGCGCCACCTAACGCCCGCCGAGCGCTGGCTGGGAGGAAACCGCGCTCTGATGGCCTTTTCGGCCTTTTAATCCTGCTCAAAATGCTGCTGAGAGCCACCCCTTTGGCCACCCTCGAGCTTCCACCACTAATAAGAACAAGTGCAGCAACGCTGAGTGGCTTGAAATGCGCGGCATCCGACAGCCTTTCCCTGGCTTACAGAAACAGAGTGCGCGCTTGTGAGGAGTTAAACGCGAGGCGCAGTGCTGCTGAGCTGTAGGGAGCTGGGGATAACCTCAGAGGAAAGAAAGGGAGGAAACTTTGAAAAGGGGAGTGTTATTACCAAAATCCAGACTTTCCCAGTTCCAAGCTTCATTATTCTGGAGAAAGATCCAGCTTGGTCCAGAGCTAAGTAAATTTTGCTTTCATATAAATATGTACAGAAGGGCTATACAGCTGCTGGATCTCCCCTAAGCAGATCAGGCTCAGTTCGACTAAAGCCAATAATCAAATTAAGAGTGGATGATCTGGGAAGATACCACATCTTTACATTTAACTCTTTAGAGAGGGGATACTTTAAGCTTTGTTGTCGGGACAGAGGCCACCGCAGCATCCTGAGAAGTGTTGAACGAGACACAACTTCTCGTTTCTCGCCCCAGCAGCTCTGAGGTCACGCACCAACAGCTACTGATTGTGCAGTATTTCACAGGTGACCCAATATTGGACTCAGTATCTATCAATACTGAACTCCAAACTCAACAAAACTGCCTACCACATAACAGACCCTTGTTACAGATAACAACACATGTCAAAATGGGCACTCTTGTCATTAGCGTGTGGTTACTCAATCTGCATAATTACACACGGTAATCATGCTGCAGCATGTTTGGAAATGCTAGATCTCATTTTCCCCAGTAAGCCCAAGTCATATGAATAGCTTCTGTAGGAACTACTACTTTAGATGCTATGAATTAATATTAAGATGAAATTGAATTAAATGTACTGATTTTAATGTAATGAATGCACTCATAACTATTTTTTCCCCTGAGAACCATCTGCAATTTAGAGACTTGCTAATCCTAATTAAATGCACTTTTCTTAAGTGTGTGCAAATGAACAGAGAAATCTGCTCAGTAACGCACATGCATATTTTCCTCTTTCACAAACGGGAAGAAGAAACTGGTTTGTGATTTAATGTTAGATCTTCCTTGTAAGAGAAAACGAGTGCTGCTGCTTAATTTCCAGACATACCGTAGTCCAACTATGTATCTTAACTAGCGATTCATTAAAAGCATAGGACGATCCCTCAAACGAGTGTTTATAATGCTACTCTGAACAGTTACAGTCACTGTACAGAAACACTATTTTAGTTGTGCCTTCCAGTGCACTTGAAGTCCCCTGATAACTTGCTTGGGGGCAACAAGCAGAACCTGGCACTCTGCAGATTGTTGTGCAAACCAGTCACCACCGGGCTTCATTGGCATCAGGGCGGTGGGAACCATAGCAGACCATTGAGTCAGGAGCACATCTCACCAGCCCCTCAGCCAGAGCAGCTTTATCAACACCAACAGTGAAAAACACAGATTTATTTGCTGGCTCCGGGGGAACCTTATTGCAGCCTTCCAGTTCCTGAAGGGGTCCTACAGGAAAGCTAGGAAGGGACTTTTTACAAGGGCAGGTAGCAACAGAACAAGGGGGGGGCGGTTTTAAACTGGAAGAGGGGAGATTTAGACTCTTTACTGTGAGGGTGGTGAGACACTGGCACAGGTTGCCCAGGAAAGCTGTGGATGCCCCTTCCCTAGAGGTGTTCAAGGCCAGGTTGGATGGGGCTTTGAGCAACCTGGTCTGGTGGCAGGTGTCCCTGCCCATGGCAGGGGTTGGACTGGATGAGCTTTAAGGTCCCTCCCAACCCAAACCATTCTTTGATTCTATTATTTCTTTTTTTGTTTTGGCCTTCAACCCAAAGAAAGTCTCAACCTTTCAATTAACCAGCTTAGGCTAGGAATAACAACGGAATAGTGGGGAAAAGAGTTTTAGCAGTATTAATGTAGTTCACAACTGAGAAACAAATTCTATGACAAAACAGACACGGCCACACTTTAAAAAGACAGCTCCAGAGTCTCATGCTGTTTGAAGATGCAAGAGACTTGAAGTCAGAAAGACTCCTCAATCTTCAGTTGAATATCCTTGTACTGGTCTTGTACCTTTAGCACCTCTCTATCAGTGAGATTGTTCTTTGACTTTTGATTTGACAGCTTGCATAGCTCACAAATTGGTATGGCAGTGTAGGCATCCAAATATGATACCTACAGTCACTCAAATACACGGCTATTGTCTAAGTCAATCTAGCTAATCCAGATTAATGGTGAAAAGAAGGACCCTTAGTGCTCCGAGGTGGCACCAAAGGAAAACCATGTTTGACAGCAAAGATGATTTGCAAAGCTCACACTTATTTCTTGCATCCTGTCTGCCATGCTGTCATTCAGCACTGCACAAAAATTCTGTGCAATTATGCTGCCCTGAGCCCAGCTGAACATCTTCAGTAGCAAGGCTCCAAGACCCCTCACTTGTGCACCACAGGCACTGTAAGAACTCACTGTTTGCGGAGCGAGCGCCAGATCCACACATCCCATCATCTTGTTCCTAAGCTCCCACTTTAAAAGCAGCGCTGTTGGGCAGGAGAAAAGCTTCATTTAAGTCAAGAAACTGGTCTCACCTACTTCTACAAACCTTATCATGGCAACAAGTGCCAGCCTAGCACACGGATCAACAGCTTAACCTGTGAAGTCAACGAGGCTTTGGTCACTCATGTAAATGCCCTTAAATGCAGTTGACTTACACTGAGGATCACATCTGATGGGGTCCCTTTCTCTGAAGGCCGAGTTGCCTTTGACAGGTATTTTCTAGCAGTCTTCCAAGCCCAAACTTTAGTTCTGGGATATGGTCAGAGGCGTTGGTGAGGTCTGACACTGCACTCGAGTTCCCAGAACATATCAAGACCTAGAAATTTTTCAGAACAGTTTCAGCTCAGATTTATTCTGAAGCCTCACCAAAAAAAAAAAATCCTTGCTCTCCTAATAATTTCTTATTACCCCAATAACTAAACTTTCTTTCTTGAAGGAAAATAACTGAAAGGAAAGAAACCAACAGGTTTCTTCATTATTTTAAGAGTTTTCCCCTACAGCCTCACAGATGGATTTTCTGGGAACTGAATCAGTATTTTGATGTAAGCAACCTGAAGAGGGCACAAATTTGGTTTTGCTTATTGGCAGTGTGAATATGATGAAAGGTCAAGTGAATATGAAATTCCAGGCCACTCATTTTGAGCTTTAAAAGCAAGACACAGAAACGAGTTTTGCAAAACACCAAGTCTATATTTACATCCACAAGTAATAATATACTCAACTAAAGTGAAATACTTCATAAATTAAATGAGTGATGTGTGCTCACTGCTTGACAACTTCCGGCTTCAACAATTAAAATAAAACAAAATGGAATGAAATAAATACATAAATGAAAAAAAAAAAAATCAACGATTTGTACCTCTATATATGCACTGTTATTTCCAAAGAAACATACAAAACCAGTAGTATCCCAATAGTTAATACTGATGGGCAAAGTGTATTCTGAAGTACAGGGCTGTGCTGCCATGAAATGAGTCTTCATGTCCATTTTTCCATTCCAACCCCAAGACACCTACCAAAAAAAAGTCTTGAGGAAAACTGTACCAGCAGGAAGGGAGATGGAAAACAAGTCTTAGGTCTCTTTGTTGAAACATCTTTAAAAACCAGCCCTGTGCATTTTAGTCACACAACCCCGTAAGGTACACAGTTGATAGTTACAGCATGCATTCTATAAGACTTATTGAAAGATCACGCAAAAAAATAGATTAACCATTTTCCAAGTGAATTCATCGTCAAAAAATAGGCTATAAAAGTGCAAAACTAGGAAAACAAAAATCTAGATTATATACATATGGCTCAGCTTATGAACAGGAAAAAAGGTAAATAGTGTACAATTTCCTGATACACAGCACTTCATTACATCGCCAGTTTACAGAGACATTAAAAATAGGTCCCATATACAGGAACTAAGACATACAACTGGAACATCTCAAGTTGCATAATGAAAAAACAAGAGTTTCTAGGTTTTGCTATTTTACACTTGCTGTGTGAGGGAAGAGAGAAAAATGAACAGTGCAAAATTTTTCTTTTTTTTCTTTTTTTTTTTTCTTTTTTTTTTTTTTACTAAAATATATGGAAGTCAAAGCCAGGTACAGAAGAAATTAACTCTTAACTACAGGCTTTATGAGAAGCAACTAGGAACACAAGTCAAAATATGCCACAATTCTGCCTTACTGGCTGGTAACTGGCCATCTTCCCTTTACAAAAATTAAACTGCACGTGCATTAGAAAAAACTCTTGTTGTCTTCACAAAAAATAAAAGGAGATATTCTCCCATTAAGAGGTTATTTCAAACACCCAGTAGATGCTAAAACTCGACGTCAAGAAGCTTCCAAGCACAGTCAAGCAGGCTACACCATAGCCACATCCCTTTTGAAGTCTGCAGATCCCACGTCTGTATTGCAAGTCTGTTTGTGATGTTACAGTTTGGACAAAGGTGCAAAGTAGTTTTCCTCTAAATGCAACTGCATTGAGTTTAGTACAAAACTAAACATTGGAGACATTTAGATTAGTATTGTTTCTCATACGAGTCCTAGGTATTTTCTGCTGTAAAAGTTTGCATGTTGGTAGAGATGTTTAAGAGGCTCCTCTGAAGAACAGCAACCAATGCCAAGAGAAGAATCCACCCATATTTCAGGAACACCATACTGAAATCCAAATGTCAAGTATTGCCTCATCATTGCATTTAAAAATATGCTGGAAACAACTCCAGCGAACAGATCCCTCCAACACACTACGGCCCAAACATATACAAGGCAGATCAGCGTAATATCAGCACCATTGCTTTGAACTTCACAACATTTATTAACTGGACAGTTTCAGACAGTTTATTGGGAAGTTGTTTTAAAAAACTAACATAGTTCAACAGAAAAAACAGATGAGAAACTTTCACCTTTACGAAAAAGAAAAATTAAGCCAACAGGATTTCAACATCAGCAATAACAGTTTACCTGAGGTGCAACGATTATATATTCTTTCAAAGAGAAACTCTTCAGCAGCGCTCAAGTATGTAAAAATATAATTCCTACCTAATATTTGGTCAATTAATTCTAACGAGAAATACTCAAAAGTCAATGTCAAGATATACATTCTCCACACAACTTCATAACCCAACTGTTTAGACTATTTTTTATGGCTATTTGGTACAACAAGTTAACAGAACCAGTATTATAAAACTGTAGTGTTTCTATATATAGTACAATCACAGCTTAGTTCAGTAGCTTTCACTATTCGTTTTTCCTCGAGGGATGAACTGCAGGTATAACTCCATAGAACATGCACTTGTGTCCGTAGACCTAGGGGAAAACAGAAAAAAGAGTTTTGTGGGAAACAACTACAAAAAATAGTACAATACAGTTTTTGTTATGAGGAGTATATTTAAAGCAAAGGGAATTTATTCCACAGCCTTGCATAAGTGTATCTAGAATTTTATATTGCCGTACAAGGTCTGTGCCTTCTATTTGACAAATAGAAGTTGGCAATCAAGCCTACTTTTGAACATACTCAATCCCCAAGCCGAAATACAAGCAGGCAATTGACTCAGCTTTAAAAAGTAGAACTAGACAAAAATATGCTTAGTAGGGGGACAACAAAAGCAATGAGATAAGAGTATCAAGAAATAAAGTATTTTAAAAGCTGTCAACTAGATGCAAGATTGCTCTGCTCCCCAGATATGTAAAATCTTCCATAAAATAGTGCATGCTGGTCCCGGTGCTACAGCATTCAAGACATATCGCCTTAAACTTGAATGAAGAAAATTATCTGTAGCTCTGGGTTTGAAAAAAGCATACGGGCATATTTATTTATAGTTGGGCATATTTATTTATAGTTTTACAGAGTACTTATCTCCTTAGCAGCTAAGGATGTTGCAAACACAATGGAGTTGTTAAATTCTGAGATACAGCTATAGGACTGAAGAGATGAAGCACGGGAATTGAGAATGCCAGGCTAATTCTTTTCACTTGGCCTGTTTCCCTGAGAGGCTACACCCACCCCTCAGTCAAACAAAGGAAAAACTATTTGGAACAACCTCTCCAGTACATAAAGATAACCTGTCAAGGAGCTATCGGGAAACCCTCACTTCCCTATGAAATAATCCACCAAAAAGTCTTCTTGTTTGAGGCAATCCTCACAATCTTCAGAAGTTGTAAAATGAGTAATGTCCACATTTTCAGGAAGGACTTAACCAACAGAACCTCTCACAGGATTCATGGCCTGTAGTAACAGGCGCTTCCTCTCATTTCCAGTTCTCCACATGATGTTTCCCCACCCCTATGTACTGACTTAAGGGGAAAGCCCTTTCACTGAACCTTTCTCACTGGTATTGTAACTAATTAATATATATTATTATATATTGTTATCCATTTCTTTTAGGAAAGGAACATCAATGCAATTTTTTGCAGGACATTACCACTATTCAAAATAACCGATGCTGCTACACCAGTATTTGCCTTACTTCATAGAGAGAGGGGGTTTGTATTTTCAGCTCTTCTGGTTCAGACTTTCATAACCTCTCATCACACTGTGCAACAACCTTTGATGTTATGAGTACACAAGGCAACATTTAAGTAACAGTTAGTTCAAAAGGTTTGTTTACCATTTCTTGAAGTAAATGTTTAAGTCGTCTTGTCACTTGGTCGAAAGCGTGCATTACCGATGAAGCTCTCATAACTTCGCTTTTGTAGCACGCTGCTCGGTAAGTGTTGGTATGACACTGATCTCTTTCCTGACAAAAATAAATTTAGAGGAGTTAGCATTATTTCCTGCTAATCTAGGTGGTCAGACATGTGAGCAGGTCTGTGCTAGCAACCAAATCCCAGAATACCACAGGTGCTACCACAAATCATCTCACAAACATGGCCCAAGACAGGATATCCCTAGTCCTATTAGGGGATTATGCGAAATTCAGTATCCATAGCAAATATAGAAAGAATGACAAATATTAATTTAACAACTTTGTTCCAAGTTGTATACACAAGATGGACGTGATGTCCATCTCTCCAGATTTTGTTTATTTTATTTGCAAGAAAGAAACATCTTTGCTTAACTCATTGCACATCAGGCTTCATTTTAAGAAGGTTCAAGCACTGCAGTACATTCTATAGCACAATGCCCACATATCCACTTTCTGTATGTTTGAAAACTGCATTTTGTCATATCAGTATTTGAGAGGAAAACCAGGTATATTGCATTATAGCCATCACAGATTATATGGCAATTGTGACACTTTAGAGAGTGTTAATATATATTTACTTGAAGACCTTTGTTAAGCAATTTTCAGTCTAGTATACAGGTAATTTCATGTTTATCTGAGACCATTAATTCAGATTTATATATGTGAAATCAATGCCTCTTCCGTATTAAAGTCTTATTAGCTTAAGCAAACAGTCAGAAACACTTCATAAAATTGAGGAAAAAAGTCAAGAATCATTACTCCCAAAGGATACAAAAAGCCCAACTACCATCCGTATTCCATGAAAGCTTTAAATGCAGCATTGAAAAAAACTAGCAAGCTTTAATTAAATTAAAATGGCAAAGCTAAATTAATATTTCAACAGAATCTACAAAGCCATTGGAGTGTGTCATGAGCAATTGTCTTTAATTTGCAGCCTCTGCCAGATCAATCAGCCAACAGGTTATCCTTGATAGCATGTTGCCATCGCAAAGGCAACTAATTTGAAAATAACACAAACTGAGTGGTTTCAGAATGTTTCTGTCTCTTCAGGGCAAGGCAGAATGGCAGAGCTTACAAGCAATAAGGGAAGGCATCATGCTTTAATCAAGTTTGCCAAGTGGAACATATTCTCATGACAACTTGATCCAGCATTTAACATGCGACATAACATGTTCACAGGACCTAAATAATGTTGCCAAGAGGCACACAGGCCCTTACAAAAGGGTTTGACATCATGTTTTATAATATCACCAGAGTTCAGTAAAAAGACTGCAGAAAGCTGCAGGTCTACACCTGCAGTACTTTGCATACGATATCTTACAAAACACATCTCTGAGGAGCTGCAGGTCTCAGACAAACAGCTGTACTTCAGCTTTTTAACAAAAACAGAGTTTGCTGAAACTTTCATCTTCGCTGTCTCCACCCACATTAAAACTTCAATTATGAGAAGTTTGCCTGTCTGCTGCCCTCCACCCTCTCAAACAACCATCAGGGTTTGGGTTGGGTACCTCTGAACAGAATGGTTGGAAAATTAGGAGATTAGCCTAAAAAGCCTACATTTTATTGCATGGGGCTTTTATTGACGTTGCTAAGAAAACCCACAGAGGGGGTCTTGTTTCACAAGTCTTTCCAATGTAGGTAGCAGCCATAAAAAGTTGCTTTTCTTGCCCTGAGACAGCACGGTGTAACAAACAATGAAATCTTTATTTCCATGACAACAATACCACCAAATTAGTTGCAGCCCTAGTTTTGAGAGCTCTAAACAAGAAACAGTAGAGAGCTCCTGTCTCCAGGCTTGTACCAAAGAGGAAGAAAAGCCTACCACAGATTTTTCTGGCAGACAGGTGGAGCTTTCAAAAGAAGAACAAGGTGGATTCCAATGCTGAAGTCATTGTTTAAAAATAGGATTGCATCAACTGCTACTTCAGCAGGCGAACCTCACTGAGACTACTGGCAAAAGAGAGTTTCCCTATCCCCAACATACAGCTGTGCTGGAAAGGAGCAAGACACTGCCCACCATCTCGTCCTCAGGGTACAGACTACTCTTCTCCAGCTGCTTGAAGCTGGAAGACTTTCTAACTTTCCCCTTCCTGCTTTCATTAAAATTAATAGTTTTATACAACATCAAGAACATTCCCTCAAAATCTTGAGCGTTCTACCTGCTCTGTCAGTTAGTGCAAATTAACATGGTTTAGTCCTTCAGCACAGTCATGTCCTCCACCAAGTGCTGAGATCACACATTTAGCTCTTAGCTGCTATCAGCCATTATTTATTTTTTAAAAGGAAATTAAAAAAGGTCTTACAAAGCGCTGTAAATTTCACAATTGCATGAATGCCTTCTGAGCTCAGAAAAAAAACCTGTATGTATTTCATTCTCTCAGACCACTAGGAATCAAAAGACAGCAACAGCATTTGTCTTTCTGCCTGTCCCTCCGCATTCTGCGCATAACCTAGTGCCCATTTTACATTCCTCACAGCAATTCACAGTGCAGTTCATGGTACACAGACAATGCTCTTCACGAAACTAGGAATTAACTCCATTTCACAACCACTTCAGTGAGTCAGAGCTGTGATGCTGGCTCTTCCTTTATCCACTCCCTACCGAGACTGGAAACAGACTGTAACACTTTCCCTCATCCTTCCATAACCCACTAGGAAGTCTAAATATTCCTGAAGCCCACAACCTTAAAACAAGCAAACAAAAACAGAACAGAGTCAGCAAATACTTTTTTTTCCACATAACTAAATGCAGTTTTAGTATTTTGCAGTTTGCTCTGACCTAAGGTAAGTATTCCTGCTTGTTATGAACCCAGACCACTTCAGAGGAATAATCCTACTGCTTCCAGACTTTAAGAACTTAGCAACTACACAGCACGCCCATGCACACACTACTCATTTTTATAATAGGATCTTAATTTCAGAATTCAAAGTCCTGTATTTGTAGCTAAGTCCGTACTGACCTCAGCTCAAAGTCATAAATACAATTTCTACAAACAGTCAGACAACTGATTAAATATCACCTAGCACCTTTTAGTCTTGGCCTCCTACTAAGTTTTGAAAATGTGGACTAGGAACAACACACAAAAAGCCTGTATTTCCTAAAAGTACCCAAGTTTTCCAAATACATCAGAAAACATTTTATCTCTGCTAGGCCCAGATTTTTCCACAAAGCACTACTACTTAGTGCAATGAAACACCATAATTAGAATAACAGATACATTTGTCTTGATTTAACAAAGTATTCTGTTCCTACTAAAACCTAACCTTTATAAATAGTCATTGGAAGAACAGAGATATAAGATTTAAATCATAGCTTTATGATTTGTAATACATCATTTTCTACAACTAAAGGGAATAATTGCCCTTGATAGCTTTTTTTTTTTCGTTTGGTAAGAGGTTTTATTCATGTTCCAGATGGTCCAAGACTTCTTGCATATTAAGCAGAAAGGCTCATTCCATATCCTGGATTAGTTAGCATGTCTGGAGTGCTCTGGCAAGCAAACAATACATGTTTGCTATCAGAGACCCATGGCAGGGAGGAGGAAGGAACTTGAGGAACTTTAAATCCCTCTTTAAAATTCAGACCTTCCATGCCTAATTGCACAAGCCAGAAGTTTGCTGAACCTGGATTTTAAATTCAAAATCCAAGCACTGACTGGACTTGGCAAAACGCTAAGTATAATTTAATTTTCTCTGTTTCAAGGTGGGTACGCACTTATTTATATTTCATTCGCCTTCCTTTGTAACAATGTAAAACATTTAAGTAGGAAGGATATACAGTACCTTCTTCTGTAGAGCTGGTTACTTGGCCATTGCTAGATCCACCAGAACTGTAAAGTGATCCAGAGCTATATGGCTCGTAAGGTTTGAGAACAGTCAATACATTAGGAGGATCCACATCATCTGAATTCAGAAGCCCTTGTTTGGTTGGCAAAACAGAGGATGCAGGTTTGGTGCGAGAACATTCCTGAGGTAGCAGATTTGCATATCTGTTTGCAACACGAAATCTGCTCATTTCATATCTTCTGTAATTAGCCATTGGAGAGTCAATATGTTCAATAGGTAACAGATTAGGTTTCATTCGTTTAGAAGATGTTTCACCATAGTCTAGATTTACATTGCTCACAGATTTACTACAAACATCGCCGCTTCCTAGATGGTAAGACCAGGCAGGTTCATTTAGATGAGAGTCGAGAGCCCCAGTTGTACTGCTGCTTACTAGGCCAGATTGAGACACTGGGACATTCGGAACTTTCGATTCAGATCTTTTTACTCTGTCCAATACTGGAGAGATACTGGAACTGGAGTGCATTTCTTGCTGAGGGTGTCTAAAGTTATTTGCCTGAGCTCCAACATTACTTTGCTGTTTATGAAACTTGAGGTTACTTGGGGCTGTGCTGCTCGAGTCAGTCGCTGAAAAGAGAGGAACTTGTGGAAGGTGACTTTGTTTAGCTTTTCCCGTTGGCAACAGTTTTTGCTGTGTAGATGGAGAAGCCTTATTTTTATTAGATATAAAAGGCAGAGGAAGCACATCTTTACCAAGCAGAGCTGGAGGGCATCCAGTGCGCCTGGATTTAGCTAGAGCCTTGCTTCTACAGCCATTTTTGTTAACAGTGTCAGGGTTGTATTTGTGTATCAGCCTCTGGTGCATCATTAGGACTTCTGGGTAAAATGTTCTGTAAGGACAAAATGGGCAGGTGCTGGGTGCTAGGAGGCCTTTAGTTGAAACCACTAAACAGTCTTGTGAAGCCCCAGTAGATAAGTTCAAAGGCTTTACTTGAGAGTCCACCATAGGTTTGTGTTTGTAGTTTTCAGTGCACTCTCGCACATCGTTCACAATTTTTCCATCCTTTAAAGCACAAACATACTGGACGTCATCTCCCTCTGATGCCACAGAAGTCTTTCTCTTTCTTTTATGAGGAACACTGGGCTGAGCTTCCTTTGTTTCCTTCTCAGCCTTTAGTTTTTCCAGGTAAGGAGTGGGCACGCTCTCGTGTATTTTATTCGAATTGTTACAAACAGAGCCTTTGTTCAATTCCCTAGAATTATTTTTCACTTTTAAAAGGACTGCGCTGCCTATTGCATTGTTGAAGGACAGAGCTTCCTTTTGCTGCTTGGCAGGTGGGTAGTCCTTAGCATCTTTGGCACGATCAAAAAGCCTCTTCAAATTTTTGGTTTCTTGAGCACCATTGGCAGCCAGCAAGAGCTCCATCTCCCGACTCTGTAATGAAACTTTGCTGTCACTTTTCACATCTGCTGCACTATCAGCTTGCTTGTCCTTGTGATGCCTCTCTAAATGATACCTCAGTGAAGTTTTCTGTGCTGCTGCGTACTCACAGAATTCACATTTGTACGGTTTTTCACCTGAAACACAGTTTTATCAGTAAATAAGTTTGATACAATTTGAAGTCTTGAATACAATTAAAGGCAAGGGAATAACAAACTGCAAAACAGTAAAATAGACTTCTTTACCCCTTCTACATGCTCGTGTTTTTTAAACTCGTCTAAATCATTTCAACAACTACATCTTACTGCTTTTACTAACTACAGTGACATCTTCTGGCTACGATGAAGATTTTCCACACATTGGCTATGTACAGAGATGGTAGCTGACAATACGTTTGGCAGAGATAAGCAAGAAGTATAGCTGTGGGTCAGCTCCAAAAATTTGTAGCCCTTGATCATACCACAAGTATGCTATTCAACAACACAAATGTTGCAGTTCATCTATAAATAGAGCTGTTTCAAAAGAAACAGGGACATACATTAACAGAAGTAGATAGAGCTTGCCTGGCTATGAAAAACAAAAAGTTGATCTCAAAAATAGACACAGCTTTTTCCCAGGTAGCAGCAATTGGCAGATGATCAACTCAGTATCTGGGAAATAGGCTTTTTTTAAAACAAAAAAAAAAAAACAAAAGCAAAAAAACCCCACAGAACAAAACAAACAAAAAAACCCCCACACCAACCACCCACTTTTTGCTAGACTGCTAAAAGCAGAAAGAATTAAAAGTTTAAAATATACTGTAGCCTTAACAGTACTTAATGTAATTAGCCCTATTCAAAAAGATTTACGCTTATGTAAATAATGAATTCCCTCTGAGTATTTTTAATTGGATTTTTTTTTTAATTAATAATTTTGAAGACTATTTTTGTTTTTCTTAAGCAAAACCAAACACTCCATCTAGCTGGACTCAGCAGACTTCCTTCCCCTCCCACAAAGGTGAAGCCCATTTACCTGTATGAGTTCTGAGATGAATATTGAGGTAATAATTTGAGCGAAAATACTTTCCACAATAGCTGCATTCTCTGGAGGCTCCAAGGTTTTTAACTTTTGCTCTTTCCAAACCATGTTCATTTTTATCTTTGGGAGAAAATATAGCTATGTTATGAAGAGCAAATGCAAATTTGGAGTCTCATTTAAAACTATAAGTAACTATCTTAACTTTTTTTAAAGAAAAATACAGAATGATGAACTGTTGTCAGCTTCTACAGCCTGCAAGCTCCTTTTGTTCTGTGCTGCTGCACACTTCGCAATCAAAGAGCAAAGGAGTTAAAAAGGTTTCTATCTGTGTCAAGTAACACTGCGGTTAGTGACTGAAACGAAAAAGCCCCAGAGAACAAACAAGATGCAGAACTAGGTCTCAAAGAAGTAAAAAAAAAACCAAACTTGTCATGACTGACCTATAGGAACTTGATGGAGAACGGCCCATCTAAAAAATTCATACAGGTTATAAACCGCATTTTTTTATTAAAGGGAATACTTCAATTAGTAAGCATGGGCACGATGATTCAGACTGTAAACCTGCTCTGTGCATCATGGTAAAGCACAAGAAGGTGTTTTGGGGAGGAAAGGTGGGGAGGAAGATGGAATTTCTTATTAATTGTAATATTATAATAACTTCTGTGCTAATCAATGGCGTGTCGTGCCTGTATAACAACATCTTTAGATTTAATGAGTCATCTTCTGTCACTGGAAGCATTAATGCTTAAGCTTTGACAAATACTGGAGCTGGAAAGTGACAGGGGTTGCTACGCTGTGAAACACGTATTCAAGGAACAAATGCACACATTAAAAACGGTTCCACTCAAGTGTAGGCAGCAGCAGTTACCACTGGAGGGCGGCAAGTACAGCACAATGTCCAACAAGAAAGCGGAGAGAGCTGACACACAATACACCATTCAAATCAACGGGACTTCAGCAGTTTGAATTCTAAAAACCATCAAGACAACTTCAGTAAAATATCCAAGTTAGAGCTGACCAGAAAGCTACAGTGGGAAGAGAAGGAAGGAGATGTTTTGCTTGACTAAGATGTTAGATACATAACAGATAGCTTAAAACAGTCCTCTGAAGTTCCTGTGTGCTGGAAAGCTTCTACACTGGAAACGCAAAGTATGGCCAAAGTATGGCTCAAGCAAGCCATGGCTGTTTTAAACAAACAGCTCCTGTCTCAATAAGCGTGACTCAGCATCTCACTATGAGAGCTGTTGTAGTTCAGGATAAGACACTGAGAAACAAAACAAGCAAGTTAACATTAGGTAATAATTTCATTCCTTTGTTACTGGAGGCAAAATAAAGGGCTGCACATTACCAGAAATGGAAAAGTCAGGCGTGTATGCCAGGACATTCTGTACGTTGTGTCTTTTCTTGAGATTACGCACGTGTCTGCTCTTTAAATGCAGACTCAAAGCATGTCACACACAGGAGTGCTAGATCAGCTACAAGATTTTTCACTACTCCTTCTTGTCCCCAGACATGCAATCTTTTCTAATTAAGGAATCATTCAGCATCACTTGTTTGTCTAAGACACATTGAGATGTAGAATTAAGCCTGGGTAACATACAGACTGAGCCCATATACTCTGTCAAACAGAACTGTTAGCAAGGAAGAGGAGTTAAATATATACCTCTCCTACATACATGATGTCCACATATTAATAGCCTGCATGCATATCCTTAAGCAACTAATTTTAATTTGCAGGTTCTGACATTCAGGCTTTCGAGTTACCTACTGCTCAAAAGAGACACATAACCTGCAGTTTGACAGAAAAAGGTTGGAATTATTCCTTACTTTACAGCTGCTCATATTGAGCACTGGATGTTTGCTGCTCGCTCTTTCAAGATGCAGGGAAAAAAGTCAAACTGCAACGGTTTCTTCAGAAATACTACTTGTGAAAACACTTGCTGGACAAGCAGCAATATGCAAGTTTTACTGGATGCTTTTAAGTAAGAATCTTGCTATTGCAGGTGTGAGAGAGAGAGGAAGACAAGGGGTAAGTAAACAGTAACTTTTCCTAGACCGAATGTTATTTAAAGTATTTCAATTATTCCAGTAACCCAAATCGTAACTGCAAGATGGCCCAACACAACTTTAAAGATCACAAAATGGCAGTGTCAGAGCCTCTCTTTGTGTCTCTTTTTCTCTTTCCCCACCATAACATTTCATTTCTCTGGCCAAGTTTTGGCAATCTAACCGAGAAAGGCAAGATGTATTCTTTGGCTCTAAAGAGTTCCTAAACACTCCAGTAACAGCTGTTTCAAACTTACATGCTCAAAAAGTTACTCACCTAAACTAAGCGTTTCTGGAAGCCCGTCTTCAGATCCATCTTCAGAGCCTACTTCTATTCGTTCTCCCGCTCCGTTTTCATCCAGACTTGCAATTATATCACCACAGTACGTCCTTGAAGCAGCCGAAGTGTCTCCATCAGTCCGCCTGTCTCTCTTATGCACTCTGGAATGAAGGACCAGCTGGTGGTATGTTCTGAAGGCTTTTCCACACTCTGAGCAGTGCGTTGGTTTCTCTTTGTTCTGGGACAATTTAGAATCCATCTCCATAAAAGGCACTTCACCACTGGGATGCTTCAGTTTGTCTTGAGATAAGTTACCATTCCCTGTATAACTGCTGTTTTTATTTACTTTTGACTTCCCTGTAGTTTCATTCCGGCTACCTTTATTTGCATTCCAAATTTCACTGAGTTCCTCTCTCTCAGAACATGAATCATCATTGTCTGTACTTCCTTCTTGCCCGGGTTCTTTAACGTGACCACGGCGAACTGCAATTTTACCTTTGGTAGCCAGCTGCCACGCTTGATATGTGTTGAAAGGATCTAGTTCTGGTATCCATTTTGCAGGTTTTTGTGATTTGTCCTTTTCTGGACCCGAGGTTGGTCTTAAGTTAAACAATCGCAAAAAATCCTCTTTCTGAGACGTTTCCTCTGCATTAGGTTCATCAGTCACCTGGGGGCTTTCACCACTAGGTACTGATTCTTTGGTGTGCACTTTACTGTGCTCCATTAGAGTCTCTTTATTGTGAAATAGGAAACCACAAACCATACACATTTTGTAAGGTGACGTTATATTTTCAGTTACATGCTCCTGCACTACCTCATTTATTGTTACGGGGCCTTCGGAACTTTGTTGGTGTCTGTTTCTAGAACCAGGCTTTCCAGTATGTGTTCTCATGTGATTTTTGAGGAACCACGGCTCCTTAAATCTTCTTCCACATACGTTACACCAATATGTGAAAGAATCTTTATGCTTCTTCATGTGTGCCTCAACATCAAAAGCCTTATCAAATGTTTGTCCACAAACTTCACAACTAAGTTCTTCACTGTCCTTTGCATTGTTTGGTGAAGGCAAATTTGTTCTTGCTTGACATTTATCTAGAGGACTAAGATACTCTGCTTCAACACGCAGGACAGCTGGTTCACAAAGAGTGGGTCTATGCTGCGTTAAAACATGCTTACCAAGCTCTTCGGGATGTTTAAAAGTCTCGTCACAAAACATGCAGTCCAGAGGCATGCATCCCTCAGCTTGCATGAGAAACTTCTCTTGCAAGCTTTTGTACGAAATGGTGTTTGTTCCTTTTATTGTCATTGCGGCATCGTTGTTCTCCATCTGTGCACCAACAGCACTGGCTATTCCATCTGGCCCATCCATGTATGTCATGAGAGGCTGAGTGGGCATGTTTTGTACCTGCTGTTTTCTATTTCGTGTTTTAAGGTAACATTCAGTTCTTTGGGGATGCTCAGCGATCACAGTAAGGACACTTGTAACATTCTCCAAGATGTGCTTAAAAGTCTGCTAAGCTACAAGACCTCTGCCAGAAATAGAGAGGTTTGTCTTCCACAAGCCAAAACTTATTTCTTCTTCATTTTTATCTGTGTTCCCACATTGCTGAAAGTGTATCCACAGGTTCTCTCAGTGACGGAATGAGGTTTTTTGAGGAACTATTTCTTCTTTTCAAGTCAGTAGAAACAGTCAGTTGCACTTAGTTTTTTTGTACAAATATTTCAAATAGTTGCATTGGACAAAATACACTCAAGGACAAGTTCAGTGCCACAAAGAACTCCAGCACCTGGAAAAAAAGACAAAATAGTCAGAGTTTTCAAAAGAAAAGTTACTGTCTCCCAGATAATGAAAACACTAGGGCTAGAGAACTATTGAATGCTCTTGAACACAGAAGGCATACTTTTGATAAACAGTGAGTGAAGGACAGCTAGAAGTCACTTTTCTACCCACCACAGATGAAATAGTATGGTCCTGAACATCCCTGTATCCCATTGGCTGGGCTTCTGTATTAAGATTGCTATATAAAAGCAATTCTTTGTCTACTATCTATTCTAAACCTACTCTTATCTAGTTATATAAAGCTGCTGAAACCATATTTCAATACATAAATTAGTGAACTCATAACACAAATGAAGCAAGCCAAAGTAACCCTTCCCTGAAACTGTGAAACCACTGTTTAGAGGGGCACAGTAAAACTTTACTTTTTTGTTCTTTAAAGGCTGTTGAGCGCAAAAGTCTGTTCTTGGTTTGTGGTTTGTTGGTTGGTTTTTTTCTCTTAAGACTACACAGCTTGGAATTAACTTTCCTAGTTCTGGTGCACAGGAAGCATCAGGACTAATCTTTGTATTAAGTACTCAAATTTTTTACTGTCATCCACAGATTTACAATCTCTGACAATTTTGGGCTGGCACAATTAGATCATCTCAAAATTTGAACTAAACTCTCTCTCGAACACAAAAAATGTGTTTTATTGATTATACTCAAAGGGAAGGTTTAAGATTACACAAGATTAAAAAGGGTTATAATATAGTTAATCACCACTGCAATTTAAATCTCTAAGTCTGAAAGAGTTATAATGTCTGTTAGCAGCAATTAATGGCCACCATTCTTTGGGCTAGGAAATTCAGGGCAGCAATTCAAACACAACCCTGTAATAGTTCAGGCTCCAGGGATTACCATGACAAATAGTGGTAGCAGGTAAAGATATGGCACTCTATACAGCTGAGGTCACTTCCTCCAGTCTTTTCTGATCAGCAGTGCCAGTCAGACAGGAAAAGGTGGTCTTAAGCCATTAAATCTTAAATTATTTCAGCTGAAATCAGCCACCAAAACTTGAACTGTTTATACAGTCTGAGGCCCAGAAACATCTGCCAAAGAGCAGCTAACGCTCCTGTGGGGTCACCTGCTGGCAGAACCAGTGTGTAACAGCCATGGCAGGTTCATGAGACAGGCCTTTAATCAACCAAAGTGAAAAGGCAAATACCTATAGGTTTGATATGATGCCTTCAACTATACTGGATACCTTTACCTACCACAGAACAGCCAAGCCCATGCAAGATAACCATCTCGAAAAGGAAACACAACAACGCATTGCTAGGATTAACAGGTCCAACATCTCAAACATTTTAACCACTTACTGCACTACAGCCTGACCCTGAGAATACACTTTGGTTTTAATTTGAAAGGTTAGCAGCTCCTTTTCCACCACCACACAGACAAGATGATCCTGTAGCCTAATGAAGATGGATAAACAAAACCACCAGAATACCAATACAGGGTAAAATTGTGGTTGCCTGTTGTTTGTCTTCCATTTTTTCCACCTTTCCAGAGCTCAGTGAATTCATTGCCCAGTCCTCTAATCCAGGTCTGGACAACAATCAGACCTAACACCAAGAAGCTTCTAACATTTTAAATATGAGTTGTTTCAGGACTGGGCCAAAACTCATCGTATGCCAAGTTAAACATGAATGGAGAGATCTCGGGGGTAAGGCAGACCGCATAAGAGAGAATCAGCCACTGACTGACAGGTTGATAGCAACAAAAGGTGGAGTTTCTGCAGCCAAAGTCTCTTTTCTAACTACACCCTTTATTCCCATTTTCAGTTTTAATCACTGCCATGATTAACACTTCCTCTTCATATAATGACTCAAAAATCTTTTGTAACAGGCAGGTTCAGTCCATGGTGTGTCATTTCTGAATGACTTCTATTGCTGCCTTTGCTTTTGCCTTTCTACCTTCCCCATTCAGTTTTGCCTTTCTGGCTTTCACTCACTCCCTATACACAGGTGAAGAAGCTATAACAAAAGTTTGAAGGTGAAGTATTCAAAAAGCTTTCCCTTCTGTAAAACATGAGGAAAAACATATCAAAGGGTACTGGCTACCATGTTTTACCTCATGTTTCAACTTGCCATTTTGTTCTATTTCTACTGTAGTTTTAAGAGGTTTGTTGTTTTGGTTTTTTTTTTTTTTTTACACAACAGGGTAACATGCTGTGGCAAAGCTCGTGTGCATAAATGGTGACTACCTGCCTGAAAATAACCTATTTGCAAACCAAAAATGAACAGAAACTTTGAAAAACTCCTAAACACCAATAATGAATATCCAGGCAAACAAAAACAAACAAACAAACAAACATAAAAAAACAAAAACAAAAAACCCAACTAACTTAAGCATTTAATGCATTTATGCTCAGAGACATAGGTAAGTGCTCTGCAGTAACAGGTATAAGAATTGTCCTAAAAAAGGCCAGAGGCCTCTCTGGTGTAGGAAGTCAGAGCCAAACGCCAGAGTGTCTAAAGTTCCATGTACTGAATTGCTGAGATTCATCAACTATTTCCTTGCTAGTTGGCTAAAGCCAATTATGCTTTATTATGATTCCAAATTTGTGGCATTAAAACACATACAAAATAGAGCAACAAGAATTAAGTCACTGCAAAGAGAAAACAGGTGAAAACCAGCAGATATCCACACTTAGTCCCCTATGCTCCGCAGAATGCTCAAATGAGATGAGGGTAGAAGAGATATCCTTGTGACAGGGTCCACCACAGACAGTTCTAGTCAAACCTAACCTAGGACAATACAAACATTTTGTAAAAAACAAATGTTTCAATCTTTGTTAGAATTTAAGGGACAGGCACAGGGAAGGCCTTGTGTTGGTCACTGTTGTGTGACAAATCCACCTCAATCAATCAGTAACATTTTCTCTGGTGAGCCCTTTGATAACAGGTCTGTTTCAGTCTCGTCTCATTGAAATGTATCAAAGCAGACATCAGTCTGCTGTCTGCAAAACTAAACCTGTCCTCACAACTGCACTTATAAATACAGAGCACACGACTTTAACACATGGATCACGAGACGAGCTTGGACCCAAATTTTATTGGGTATCAAGAGGTTTGAATAGGCCCTTTGAAGACTTCGATGGCTCTTCAAAGCACTCTACACACCTCCACCAACCCATGTTAGCAGCTGAATGCAGTTCAAGCTTTCACTGCCTTTAATAGGAGGCTCTGAACACTTTTGAAGAACTGACCACAGCTCATCCTCTAGGCAACACTGCCAAGCAGAGCAAGATATTCCTGTTTCAGGAATCCAAAATGCCTATTTGCAGTTCAGGCAACTATCGCCTGGGATATACCATCACATACAGCAGATACTACCTATCGACTTAAAAAAAAGTTGCAGGTAACATTTCTGAAGAAAACTGCAGATGCAACTAGACAGAACTATATTTAAACTGAGAATAAAAAGGCCAATACTACTAGAGTCAGAAGGTGAGCTACAAAGTTCTAGTCTTATTTTTGTACCTGATGATTACACACTTCACTGATCAGGTATACAGGTGTTACAAGTAGACATGATTTTATACTGCTTAGACAAGCTAACACATACTAAAACTACAAACCAAGTATCTACACTAGGATTTTATCCACTGTTAACAAAACCTTTCTTCTTAGTGAAGATAATATTATGCCTTGTATTTAAGGACCAAAAGTGCACGTTAATTACTTTCCTGTTATTCAAAACACTGTAGGGAGCAGCAAAACTCTCAAGAGTTGCCTTAATTCTGTACCATTGCTTTCTTGGGGAAGTGGCCAACCTACAGTTCTGACGAGCACCGTAACTAGTTGTGGCTGAAGGTCTGCATGTTAGCTCAACCAAAAAAAACGCAGTACCTGGGGTTTCTTCTGTTGTCTTTCACTTTCAGAAGACAAAAGAACAGATAGGACACACCAGTATCAGTCAGAGATACTGAGTAAAGGAACAGAACAAACCAGGAAATTCTTCCTTCCAATAGCTGAGAAGTGATACATTTCCCACAGACTAACTCAAGGTTGAAAAGGAATGACTGTCCCTCCTCACATTAAACTGAGTCAAGAAATCTTGACTTCTGACTTCCTTATCCATTTGTAGATGTCAATGGGTATCTCCCACCAGAGTCCAAGTGGTGGCTGCAGCTGCCTGGAGGTGAATGTGCAGGTCAGGAGGAACCCGTCCTGCTCAGCACACCTGGACATTTATTTCCTGGGGTGGCACTGTCCAGAAGTGGCAAATTCTCCTCAGCTGTGGGATGACTTTTATTGTACTTTATCCATCCAACAGTCCAGAATCTGAGCATTTTGCAAACTTTAGCTCACAACCAAGTCATATTTGGCTATATGGCCTTTAGTCAAATATTTCAACAGGTTTGCAGCAAGATCCATTATATTTATAAACACCACAAAACACATATAAATAAAGATTGAACTGGACAGATGAGAACATCTTGTTTTCATTGCACTTTCCACTCAACCTAAGAACCACACCAAAAAGCTGCTGCATATAAATGTATTATTAAAGCAGAGAAAATTTTAATTAAGTTCCTGTAGAGAAGTTTAATTTCTTTTCATTAAATTACACAACCAAAGACTACATATTTACAGTCTCAAAGATTTCTTTGGGAAATGACCTATCAGTAGTAATTTTATTGCATTTCTGCTTCCTGCATTTCAAAATTTTCATGAATATGTAATAACAACTCTAGACACACCTTTCAGAGAACAGCAAAGTCTAACCATTTAATTTCCCCTTTTTTAAACACTACAGAGCATTGGGAACAAAAGCTGCATAGCTAGTGTCAGGAAAAACAACTACACATTGCTAACTCTGTGCTAGCAAAACTACTGCTAAAACTGTAAAAAGCAAGCTGGAACAATTACAGAAGTTAATCTAATTGCTGCAACAGTTTCTTAAAAACAGAAGTGAAAAAACTAGAAGAGCTACCACTATGTACATGATACTAAGTTGATTTTCTGTGTACTAGAAGAGATGTGCTCAGACATAACTACCGCAACAAACTGCTAGCAGATCTTTAAATTCAAGGCCAGCAAAGCTATCACCGTTTAACAGATGCCCGAAGTTTCTTTCACTATCCTGCTAAGGTTCCACAAGTTTCGAGTCATCCATGATCCAGTGCCAGCAAAGAACAAGAAACCCACACTCAGAAACCCACCCAAGAGCCAGCTGCTGCAGATTAACTACCCTAGTTTTGACTGTGTCTATTTGCCTGGAGAAGCTTTCATGTAACACTCAATTCCACTTCTTAAAAAAAAAAAAAATAATAAATCTTCAGTTTTCCTCATGTTTCAGGACATTAAGAGTCATCTCACATGAAACATTCTTTTCTCTTGGTATGTCTATACTTCAGAACAGGTTGCTGCTCTTCGGCATTGCTAATGAAATGGATTTTATAGAGCTGATTGCTTATTGGAAAACAAAGGTTATTTAAACACCTTTTTTATTTCAATCTAAAAGTTTTGCTTTTCCAGAATAGTTGTTACAGTTCTATCTAATGAACACAAATAAAATTAACCAGTTAACAGCACCTTTTACCTCACTGAGATCAAAATTAAAACTACTTTGTGGATATTATCTATTCTGTCTGGGCGCATCTATATTCAGGTATATTATTGAACATAGGCAGAGTAGCTCATACATAAATAAATACAACTTCAAAATCTCAAATAAAAGCCTAGGCCAAGGCTGAACTTAGCTTATTTACAGCACCACTTTTTTTTATATACACATATACCATTGCACTAAGTTAAACCAGTTGCACCACACCTAGTACACACACAGGGTATTAAGCAGAAGTACCATCCCCAAGCAGTTGAGCTAGTACCCCTAGTGTCCTAGGCTGTGTGTGTAGAACCCATCAGTGACAATGGCTCCACCGTACGAGCAGCACAGGTGTGCTGTGGCCTCCACAGGCCCCTACGTTCAGTCAGAAAGTGAAGCAAAGTGTCATTGTGAGGTCCTAAGTTACCAACTGCTTCAAAACAGTCAGATCTCCCAACATCCACAGCATGAAATTTCAAGTTTGTCTCTCCAGGTATTAGGGTTTTTTTATGGCAACCACCTAACTTCCTTTCTCCATTTAAGAAGAAATGCATACATATCACACCTCACGAAAAAGGTGTTTTCCTGCATTGGACAGAAATCTCTTCCCTACCCCAGTTTGAGGGAAGGCTGGCCTTTAAACCTAGGGAAGACGACACACTATTTGCTGCAAAGACTGTGACCTTATTTCTGAAAGAGTACAACTACCCATCTACCTATGACTTAAGTTAAAGCACTGGAAAGCTATAAAAGTCAGCACAGATAAAACATTATTTTGCAGAAGAGCAGAAGAGTCAGCTTTTCTTCATAACACTACACAAAGCCAATACCTTGCTCTTCATTACTGCGCATTCTATTGCTTTCTAGGGAAGGGAAGAGCTACTCCCTTCTATCTCTTCACAGTAAATCATTTTAACACAACTTCCCAGTGCACTGCTGTTAATGGAGGAGCACGCGAGTAACGTCTAACATTGTTTCTCACCCATGCATGTTTTTGTACCAAATGTTCAACTATAGAAGTGTTTTTAAATAAAAGTTTGTTAAGAGCTCTGTCAGATAACGAACTAACTTGAGTACTTTTAAAGGAAATGGAGATTTAGGGGGAGGAAGGGGAGGAAGAGAGTTGTTTGTTTCAGTTGCAGGAAAGATCAAAACGAAGACGTTCAGGTTGAAAAGAGAACATAAAAGATGACCCCAAATTGGAATTTCCACTCCCTAAATCTGCAAAGTCCCCTTCTTAGTCTTCACCCTTCGGGCTTGAAGCTTTCAAAGTTATCCTAAACTTAAACTCTTAGGTGGGATTTTCATGGCTTATATTTTTATGCTAAGAGAGAGGTGCCTCTTTTTTCCTTGGCTACAGTCCCTCCTAGCAAGACCACAGAGCTTTCCAATGCAATGATACCGAGACAATTCACAAACACAGAACTGAAGAAACAGGGACATATACACCAGAATACGAGAATGTTACTTTCTGGTCATTTCTCCGCTTACACTTCAGAAAGATCTTGTGTTGAAAGCTCTTTTGTAGTCAGACAAGACAGACTTACATGCAAGTCATTTTCCCCCTGAAGTCTCACAAACAGGATTTTAATCACCAGTGGAAAATAACTAGTAGTTAATAATGAACAATATTAGGAAAAGTCCCTCCCCCCATTTCAGACAGCTATACTAATAGAAACAAAGGATATCCTCTCTCTAAAAAACCTTTTCCTGTAGAGTCCCTTTTTCTTTAAGGCTATATGTCTAACAGTGTTTTGGCAGAGGATGGATGAGCTGAATGTGTCTCCTCAGTGAACTGAATGCCTCTTCTATCAAGAGATGTAATTATTCCCTTTAAAGCAGAGAACATATAAGCTTGCATCATTTTGCACATGTTTCTCCTTCACTGAGCAAGAGCAAATATAAAAGAGACTAATTCTTGGCATTAAAGGAGGAAGTGCTACAAATAAGTATTGACTTTTAAAGTTCAGAAGGACAGCTCTAACAGCCAGATTTTTTTCCTTTTTTTTTCCTCTGATTAGGAGAAAATTTCTCAGGAACCATACAACCTTAGTGTACTTTAGACAACATGAAGTGGCCAACACCTGTTGTAGAAGGCTGAAAGACACAAGAGCGATCCTATTTAAAATAAGTCTGGGACACATTTCACCACTGCTATAAGATGATGCAACCTCATTAAATCAAGAAGTTACATGCACTTAAACTAGCAGTGACCCCTTACCTGACAAAACAGTTTATTGTTCTCTCCACAGCAGGTAAAGACTCTCTTGGTGGAGTGAGTGATACATTTTTATTGTTGAGTCAGTCTCACCTTACATAGACTGCCTTGTATGTTTAGCCTTAGTTTTCATTTGAAAGATGATATTTTCAGAGACCTTAAAAGTAAGTTTGACTTCTTTACTTCTTGGCAGAAGAACGTGAGGTCTCTCCAGTGGCCACAACTACAAAGAAGTGGTAAATTCAGAGTTTACCAAATTAGGCTTAATTCCTTATTACTTGAGAGCTGGGAGTCCCTCCATTGCAATTATAGGCAAGTTGCATCCCTTTAGGCAGCATAGGTGAAA
>NW_010193992.1:1505-5558 GCF_000695765.1 Mesitornis unicolor | reverse complement strand
AAGAGATTTTACTATTCCTGAATTTGAGAGAAGTACTCACTTTCTAAGAGTCCACTTTGTTAAGGTCATCAGTCTTCCCTAGTGCTCCAATCTGATTTCAGCTCTGAAACTAACTCTTACCCAACACATCTCAAACCCCCTACCTTGGAATAAAAGGCAGCAATTTCTTATCCCTCCCCTCCACAGAGCACTGACTTTGAAGCTGTCACTTTCAAACATATCCACAACTATGAATTTGCAAAAATCAGTCTTGAAAGATGGAAAAAGGTACACAGTCTGAGCAAAAGACATTTACTTCTACTTAAGTCATCCCCCGGACTAGCATCCAACAAGACTAAAATAGAAAAGTGCTAGAAATAGGCACTTTAAATAGCTGCCTCCTTTCTTCCATACAGGTGGGAGATCTTCCAGAGACCCACATAGACTGATGGAGACCAAACCTTTTCAAGTGCCTAGCATTACATTATCTCACACTAGTGGACTGAAGGGATGTATGTGATGATGTAGTCTAACATACCAGGCTTAAAAGTTCCAAACTGGCCTAGAAAGGAGAGTTCGCATCCCCAAGAAACTGATCTTTCAAACAGGCAGTAATTTCATATACAGATTTTACTAGCATAAGAAAAAAGGATTAGAAACAAGCATTAAAGCTAAATTGTGGCTTCTCCAGACCACCTTTACATCCGTCTTCCTTAGAATGTACTAAACATCAGTCTCTGGAGTTCTACATCTCTCTACATCTAATTTGCTTCTTCCTACCTGCGCACCAAAAGAAAGAAAGGCTGACATAACCCCAGGGATTTCACCCAACCAGTTCTCAACTATCATGATAAAGTGTAAGCACAATACAAGCACCTTTAATTTCCCTTATGTAGTTTATGTAAGAGGTAAACTGCACTCACTTTATTACACTGAAAAATGCAAGTGTACCCATTGCGCATAAACAAACTCAGACTTTGATACTTTTAGTTACATAAAATCTTTAGCACATAGAAAATCACTATCCAGTCAATTATTCACTTATACTTGGATGGGTTTCTGCTCAAATCTTTAAGTCACACTGATCTGCGTAGATTTTCCTGCATATTCTAACCACGTTTCCTCTTGTACTTTCTTTTGAGATTCTCAAGGCAGTCTGATAACCAATTCCATCTTCAGCAACAAACTCAAAGACATATTTCGAAACAAGTATGTCACCTATCTGTAACTCATTTTTTCCCCAACACGTATATTGTTTTACTCTGAAACTGAAAATCTGTTCTTGTTGTGCCACTTAACTTGCTGCCCCCTTAAAAATTTGAGGAAGACTAAAAAGAGCTAGATCTATGATAAGCTACAAAGTGTGCTCTGACCAAAGTCATATGATTGCAACAGAAGAAGTTTTACTATTTTTTTCCTCATTGACATGCCCCCAGATCTGGCATAAATAAATTTTCATCAGCAACAAAACAAGAGTATTTGGAAATTTCACTGAAAAAAACAGCTGATTTCTAAAAGCAATTAAAATAGCTTTCTTTTTGGAGGTGCACAGAAACCTAGGTAAATTTCAGCTGGAGAAGCATTTGGATTATTTAATCCTAAAATACAACATATATTGAGAATCTTACATAGCTTGGTCATATCCTTTTCCTTACTTTTGTATTCAGTTGCAAACCTCTGGTGGTATGAGTCACCTCTCTCTAAAGGCATGCATACAGTAGTCAGCAGAATCTCCTGATCGTATTAGTGCACCAGAAAGAAAAACTTTTTTGTTACTATAAAGTCACCTTAAAAAAGGTGGTCAAGGGTCATCAGAAATTACTCAAAGTCCACTAAAAGTAAATAGTAGTTTGAAATTAATGTAGTTATGAGATGTGGAAAGAGTATCTGATTGGAACGCTGATGTTCTAAATCCAGAGTCTCAAAAATAAGAGGGCTGAGCTGGCAAATGGCAGCCCTGCTGTAACCGAAATGCACTGTCTTGCTATATTTAAAGACAATGCCTCAACAGTAAAGTATTAGAACATCTTAAGTGAGATAAATAAGCATAAGACACAAGCAAATATCCTTGGTTATTTAATCATCCTGAAAGCAGTGTGGAAGTGTGAGGGTGAGTTCAAAGGTCAAACTCTTCTTTCAGCTTCTCGCAAAGAAAAGAAAGCTTAGCCCATTTTACCTTAGGGGAGGGGGACTGCTCTGTCCATATGCCAGCGGTGGTTACAGCATTTCATAACACAGGAAAGAGGGAGTGTATTTACATATACACTGCGTGGAATCTTTTACTAGGACAATGAATTCCAAAACAAGATTCAGGTTAGAAAGAGCTGGGACAACAAAAAGTCCCAAAGAACAAAGGGAAGCTAAAATTTACTTAACTTTTCCCCAGAGCTTCTTAATTACAAACTCCCAGATTTTTGTAACTAAAAGTTTACTGTAATCACAGTTTTGAAAGTCTAAGTGAAACCCACAGTTCCCTTTTAAATTTATTTCTCCCTGATCACAGTAATAACTTAGCATGTTGTTTATATAAAGTATGATATTAATCTATCAACATAGCTCTAAATGAAGATACAGTAGTAAGGAGAAGATGATACATTCTGAAGATTAGGAATAAATAATAAAAGGCATTTTTTTGTGTGTGATCTAATGAAAGAGGAAACCAAAATGAAGCAACCTTTTGTGTAAGACAGTCTGATAAAAGGTGCTAAAGTTTATTATCTTCCTCTTTCTAGCCCCTACCCTAAATCTTGCTCACTCCACCCCTACCAAAACAAAGGAAAAAAAAACACAAAACCAAAAACCAAACACTTTATTCACTTAAAATGAAGAAAAATGAGGGGAAAAAAAAAAATCCTCTAATCCAGAGACTGGAAGCCATTCTCTGAAGACTACTTAATATGAAACTTTGTTTACAAGATACAAATATAGCCTTCCTACCACATTCAAAACCAGAAAACAGCCACTTATTTAAAGAAATGTTCTTCTATTTTGATCAACAAGGACGTAGGTATAAATTTTAAATTTATATGTGGCTCCAATAGTGCCATATGAATGTTTTAAATTCATATATGATATGCACTGTTTAAGAATGTTTAAACAAAGGAAGTAGGAAAAGCCTCAAAATACACAGCAAAACTTAATGGCTTCAATTTTAAAATATATACCGATTGCAGCATAGCAAAATTGTTCTCTTATGCTTACAGTCAGTCTTCAGAAAGAATAAGTGCAGTCAGTGTAGTAATTTGTCCCACTGGAAATTCTGTATAAAACATCTACCTAAAATAAACAAGGCTTCGCAGCAAGAATCGTCAGTTGCCATTAAGGACACACCTTAAAGTTCTTACCACACAGTAACTAAACAAGTACAAACTAGTGGTGACTGTTTGCTACTTTTGTCTGAAAAGTTAATGAGATCAATTCACTCACAGCATTCAGATCCTAAGATAATTTTCTTCAAAATGCAAGAGACAAACAACCTCAAAACACAAATATCCAGGATTTGAGTGTCTGGTGTTTTATCAGAATGCCTAAGGTTCTTGTGAACACGAATATAAATATTAACATTTAAACCTGACTCATGTAATAGTAAAAGGTAAAATGCTTAACTGCTAAGCATACTGGTGCTCTGGTACTGGAAGGCAGCTGTTGTTCCCCTGCCTTTTCTTTTGTTGTGCTTAATCTCATGTCAAGTCATTCAACCAACTCCAAAGCGATGAAGACATAATTGAACAACCTTAACTAAAAACTGATCTACTGTTCTTAAATAGCTCTATATACAGTTTAACGACTCAAAAAGGCTAACAGATGAAAAATAACCTATAGAATTCAAATCAGCAACTCTGGTGCATGCAGAAGAGTTGCTTGGCCATAGGCCAAGTCAATCAATAATCACTGTAATAACCACGTTTCTAAAGTTGTTTTCTTTTTCATATTCATTATTCTAAAAACTTAAAGACAAAACTTGAAAACACATACTGATTTCAAGAACAATCTGTGAGATATAATATCCAAACATTTTACAGAGAATTACAATATTGCTCATTAAAAAAACATGCTACAGAAAGATTAGTGATC
>NW_010193992.1:0-1474 GCF_000695765.1 Mesitornis unicolor | reverse complement strand
ATTCCTGCTACAGATCTTAAAATATTGACTCAGTTACAGAACTAGTAAAGGGGAAGAAAAAAAAAAACCTCCTCCACCCTTTCCCTCTTCCCTCCCCCTCTGCCAAAGAATGCAGTTTATCCTACTTATTTGAAACTGTCCTTTTATATTATCCAAGGAAACGCTTAGACCTTAGTGTGGACATCACAAATTAAAGCCTTAGTCGTATTCCCAAACCTACAGTTAATAAATGCTCCTAAGAGCAATAAAACATGGCGTTAAAGCATTTGCAAGCCATTGTCACAGAACTGTGCTCTGATACCTTTGCAGACACAAAACCAGCCCCCACCAACCAACAAGCATGTAAGCATTGGTCAGCAAGTCAATGCCTGCTATTCAACTTGTAGTTAGGCGTTTTATTTCTGTGTCTTCCAGATCATATCACTCCTGCATTTCAGGGCCTAATAAAATGTGAAGAATGATATGCTCCCTCTCTCCTTGCATCTGAAACTGCGTTATTTCCCTCTATTCTTTTTCACACATTTGTACAAAAACTTCCCTTTTCACATACTTCTATAAGAAAACATTTCACTGCATCTACTTCAGTTCCTATTTCTATTTTCGATTTTCACTAGATTCTTCTGCTACTGCCTACCCCTCAAAGCCACTGGTAGAAACTGATGTAGTTTTATATCTGTCAAGGTCATTTCAGAAATGAAGGAAAAAAAAAGTTGCCTTAAAAAAAAACCCTTTAAAACACACAAAACCCTAAACTAAACCCTTTTCAAATTCAAACGCCTTTCATCAGCGGATCAATAACCCAACATAAAGATTTTTGTTCACCACCACTTCAAAACTATTACACTTCAATTCAAATACTTACAGGGAGTCACACAGCACATTTTATGGGATGGCTCATTAGAGTACATACAGACCTTACTTTGGCTGCAGGTTTTCTGTGTGGGAAGCAAACAAACAACAAAACCCTCTCACACCCAGAAGTCCGGTGGGTATCACGGAACAGGAATGAAATCCAATCTCTAGATATTCTAGAATTTTATTGTTCTCGCTTAGCAACGTCTTGTGCTGCTTAAGAAGTCAGTTGAGGCTTATTTATTTATTTTCTAAACTTCCTATTCCCCTTAAAAAAAAAAGAAGAAAAAAAAGGAGAAACACGATGCCAAAGAAACTATCAGAAAGGGTTTAGTCTTTAGAAGACAAAGGTAAAAGAAACAAAAACTGGCAAAACGCATCAATAAACTTTTCATTAATACCGCCCCCCCTTCCTCCGCCCCATGAGCCACTTACTACAAATCCTTCTTCCAGGAACATCTTTGACTCACAAAGAAATAGCCTCTTCCCGCTCCACCCCCCCACACGGCAGAAATCGCCCCCAAAAACCCGGCTCCAGTATTTAAAAGCATACTCCCAGGTATACAATGGGAGTTGGAGACACCTACTTGTGCGGGGGGCAGCAGGGGAGGGGGAGGCGATC
>NW_010193991.1:25402-49211 GCF_000695765.1 Mesitornis unicolor | reverse complement strand
CTTCCAATCCCTAACGTTCTGTGATTCTGAGCCCACCAACATCACAGTTTCAGTACTTCTTGATAAAAGGACGGTCCTTCAAGAAATTAGCACTTCTCTTTAGACTTTCATCTTTCCATGGTAATAGCTGCATCTACATTGATCTTCAACTTCGTGTAAGTCCCAGCTCTTCCAGTTCTGTTAAACTTTACTGAGATGTAAATGAGGAAGTGGAGGGACAGCAGTTCAGCTGCACTGTTAAAGGATTCTCAGAACCCAAAAATGCCTAAATAGAGAAACCGACCTTGAAGTCCACTGCCACCCGTGTGCAGAAGATGGAGAATTGTTAAGTTAATGCTGAAGACAGCATTATTTTTGGAGTGTGTCTTGGAACTTTCCTAAAAACCTTTAAAACAAAATCACTACTGATTATTGGATGTTTTGCTGTACTTGAAATTGGCCTTTTCTCCTCCTTCATTCCCCTACCAGTGCGTACACCATGAAAGAAACTGAGTTTAATACTTAGCTTGAGGGACAGCTCAGGAGGGAATTCAACTTTATTTTTTTCCTTCTAATAGCAAATAAATAAATTGAGGGGCCCCGAGGCAGCGGTGCTCGTGCAGCAGGAGCATTACGTGCCTCCAGCAGTGCTGACGGCAGAAGGGCCATCCCCACAGTCTGCAGAAAGAAGAAACTTTCTTTTCAATAAAACAGAGAAGAGACAGCCATGACCTCACGAAGGCACTGGACTGCTGTTCTCTTTCCAAGAGTGTTTTCCAAGGGAAAACCGCATGGGTTTTCCCCTTTAAGCTCTCTGGTTTTGAACACAATGTCATCAGAAATAGATTTAAAAATGTTAATGCCAGCAGAAGCAATAGACAAAACCAAAATGTACAGGAAGCCTGTTGCACAGAACCACAGCATCAATATTTCATGCTAATCTTATGAAAAGATCTTTTTAAGATATGGAACATAACTCCTGTGCCCCAGAGGAATTTCTTCTGCTATTCGTGCTCTTTTATTAGCAGAACTCACCTATCGCCATCATCATTATCTCAGTGGTGGGGTCGGTGCAAGAATTCATGAAAGGGTCCTAAGCACACGAAGCCTAAACCCACGCTATTGCTGGCTGAGGTTAAAGCTCTTTTTAGGTGCAACATAAAAGGAAGCTCCTGAGAAGACAAAAAAACCCACAAATACCAAAACTCCTGCAGAAGCTGAGCTCAACACATGAACCTTTTCATTCATCTGGAGTCAAGGACAGAACTTTTCCCTGATAACAGAACAGGAGGCATTATTTTGTCGTAATGGCCCATGACTCCTGCTGGAGCACAGGGCACTAAATCAGGTATTTGTTAGGAGAAAGAGGCTTGGCGGTGGCCACCCTAGACCACATCAACAGTGCGTCCCTCTGTTCACTAAACCACTGCCATTCAGCTCCATCTGGTAAAGAAAACAAAGTTCTGCCTGCAGAAGAGGTGAAGGATACTTTTGCCTTCTTCCAAAATGAAATCAAGACATTTGTGGCTTATAGAAATGCTTTAAAATTGCTTGAAAATTAAGTAAGCATCAAGCCAGTCACAGCTGCTCGATTTTAACGTACTTTACGGTGAAAATTCTCTCTCCTTCCTGTTTTTATTTGTTACTGCTGCTCTTGCATGAAGAGCTGAGTAAATTAATTAATTAAAGTGCTGTGTCTGCTTCCACATTTTGTTCTATTTCCTGAAAGTGAATTACCAGAAATGCATCTAAAAACTGAAAAAGCAATGAAAATGTAGCACAGCTCCAATTTTCCTAGTCCTCAAAATTACTTAACAAGCAATAGGTGATTCACTGTAAAGGATGATGCTGATGTTTTAAGTGAATAGTTTAAGAACCTTTGGTCAGCTGCTTAACCTCACACAAACAGCTTAAACTTCTAATATATATAAAATATATTTATTTTAGAAGTTTAAATGTCAATCATCCTTAAAGTAGACCACATTTTTGTAGTGTCTTCTCCTAAGTGACTCAACCAAAATGTTTCTTTCGTTACTATTTATTACTAATTTCCACACATTTTCAACAACATAGCGGCATATTTAATAATTTATGATGTGTTCTTCACAGAAAAGTGTCCTCATCACTGATAATGAACATATTTTAAGTGATCTGGGAATTAAATTGCAATTCAGGAGTGCACAACAGTTAAGGGAACCACTTCTGCTTTATTTTAGTCAAGCTCATGATTCCCTGTTTTGCTGGAGTAACGCCTAAGAATGTGGTGAATGAAACTGCACTTCAGTCTTTCAAAGCCAACAGCTGTGCATGGGAAAAGTGAGCACATGACAACCAAACACCTGACTCAAGCAACGCTTTGGACTTCAGAACTTGTGCACAGCGACAGCCACGACTTCAAAGGTGACAGAGCCCCTTTGGCTCATCTAACGACCTTCTAGAAGGCCAAGGCTGCAGATACCTCATACTGATTCCTCTTCAACGAGCACATAATTTTTATCACAAAACAAGAAAAGTTTTGTTCCCCAAACTCCCAACAGTGAAAAAAATCACAGCATAAAGACATTGTGTGCATTCAGCCAGCAGCACTTCTGCCCATGCAACCTCACGGGCAGAAAGTGTGCTGGTAACAATTTTGTGGTGAACTTCCAAGACTGCTGTTCTTCCAAATCACTAAAAGCAATCTGTGCTTTGCTCAGACTTTATTGTTTGAGATGACACAGATCTGATGCTCACTGGGGCTGAAGTTCATACCTACCTATCTCTGGAAAAGGTCAGTTAGGAGTTGCAAGGTAAATGTGATCTTTGAGCTTTTCCTTCTGCCCTGCTTGTTTGCAGCCAGTTGGAGCGCAACAATAACCACGTCTGTGGAAACAACCAAAAGTCAGCTCACCTTAAAAACACAGAAATGCCCTTCCTACCTCCAATCTACCAGCAAACCACCCCTCAGCTAAGAACTCGTTCCTACTGCCTCAGATGACTGGCAAAATTAGTGAAAATCAATGAGCAATGCTTAGACAAAGAAGCATCTGGCACCATTCAAATTACTGCTGATATATCAAAAATTGTTTATTAAAAATAAATTATTTTCAGGATTTAAAAAGTTTCTGTAAGAATATAACAAATTTAAGATATTAAATTCAAACAATTTATAAATGTTTTTCCCCCAAGATTATAAAATCAGCACATGCACTCAAACCTACTTTCATACTAGAACAGTTGCAACTGTGAAGAAATTGCTAGAGTCTGCCCTGACAAAGAACTGAGAGGTGGGGTTTTGGAGTTAAAACACAGAGGAGCTCGTGCACAGCCTTGCCCATCGCTTGCAAGGCAGCACCGGTAGCAACAACCTCAGGACCCTGCAGACAAGGCTTTGGGCCACCTTGTGCGATCAACACTGACAACACAGCGTCTTCACAACATCAGATGGGACTCACGGGGGCTGTAGAATGAAAAATGTAGCACGGGGACTGATCGTACGACACATCAACCACTACTGGAACATGCTGCAAAATGCACGCATGCCAATCGCCCTCTCCCTTGAGGAACAGCAACTGCCCCGTCCCCTACAGCTGGACACGCAGATAAGCCTCGCGTTACACGGCAGTCTAGGTTACAGCTCCACCTCTCAAACCACAGCTGACATGATCCTTTTGCTTTGTTTGAGGGGGGTTTGCACCCATCTAATCCTTGAACAGGTCAATTACAACTGGGTACTGAAGAGATTTTAGGCAAGAAGAAAAGCAGAGAATTGCCTTTGACTGCCCTCTTCTCTTTTTCAGCTGAGCCATTAGTAATTCATGTATTTATAATAAAAAATTACAGAAGCCACCCCAGTACAGGACAAGACTATTACAGCATTTTCATCTTTGAGACAAGACTGTCTTTACAGAATAGCTAAAACCCTAAGGGGGTTCCTCAAACCATCATCTGTGAATGCACAATGGCATTAATTAAGTGGCTCTTGAAACAACAGAAATCACAGTGCGAGGAGCAAGAGAAACTGAAAATTGCTGAGGCAGCTTCACCAGGCCATGAATCTCAATTCCACGCAGGTTTCCTGTGATCAGAAATCCAGCACTATATACAGCATAGGATGCCTCAGGCAGTCACTCAGAGGGAACAACTTAACTCGTCTGCACTTCAGAGCTGAAGGCAAGCTTACAGATAACAAAACTCCATCCATGTAGAGACAAAGCAACTAAGAATTGGGTAGTAATAACAGTGCTAGCACAAAGAACCAGCACACCCAGATTATGACAACTGGTGTTAAATACGCCATCGAAGGACTTTGGTTCTGCTCTGGCAGAAAAACACACTTGCTAATCTAGCAAGTTTTCTCCCCTGTAGCTCTGTGTTCTTCATCTGAATAAAGCCGTGAGGATGATGTACCTCTGTGTTTGTGCACATTACCTCTTGGATTAGACAGGTCATTTTCCCAAGATGTACATTTACAGAGCGCTGTCATTTGATGCTATCGTCTGAGTAGGATTGCAAGATTAAAAACAGACAGTTCATTAAAAATTCATTTCTAAGCTAATACATTAGCAGCTGAAAGGATTTGCAAAATGATACGATACCAAAATAAATGCTTTGCAGAATTTGAAATACCTTTCCTTTCCACAAACAAACAGATATTTCCTATTGCACATCTTAAAACTTTTCCTTCCAGTGCCATAGGTTCACAGGGGCTATGAATACAGCTTTACACACCCTCCCTTTCTTAAACCTTTACAGACAGTTCAACAGGAAAAACACAACTGCAGCCGCAGAGGACATTTGGTTGCAACAAAATTAACACATTATCTAATTCTCAAAAATGTAACAGAAAACTTTTGACAAGAGACGGTACAGTGTGAGCTATCAGCTGCCCCAAACGTTTTATACAGTATCAGAAATACAATCTGCTGCCTTGGGCACTGTAACATACAGGACGTGACAATGGTTTTCTACAGCATTTAATAAATTAAAACCTCACTACCAGTTAATCTTAAGGAACCAGGTTGTTCAAGTGGTGCAATTCCATGCATGCAAATTGTTGTGAATGTCTTATCTATAGCCTGCATACACAAATATGGTAGATGATTTGTACTTCAGGTATTGATAATGAGAAGTGAGGCCTACCCAGCTACATGCCCTCAAATTTTAAAAATCTTGAATACACAGAAGGTCTGGCCTGCACAGAGGGTACGCTGTGTACAGAATATAAATTATTAGGAATTGAAACAGTTTTTCTTATAACAAGAAATTATTAAGGAAACCCATCTTTCCTCCTCCTCTTCTTCCAGTCATTCAGTCTGATGAGACCGTCATTGAGTAGGATGAGCAGGATAAATTAGTATCTCTTCCTGAACTGCACCATAAGGCATGCATCAAGGACTGACTGCTTTAAGAGTAGAATTTGCTGTTACTGACTTTCTTCTCCTTTAATCTTAAGGGAAAAGAAAAGGAAAAAGTCAAGTCCACTAGGAATTTCTCAGAGGAAAACAGTCTACCAAGTTCAACTACTTAGATACAAGCAGCAAGTAATGTACCAGCAACGAGCATTGCAATCTTTTTCCTCAATAAATGGGAGTGAACCAGTGATTAACGCAGCTGTTCAGCACACATAAAGGGTACAAACATTTAAAGAAAAGTCTACTCATGAATTCCTCCTGGTACACGATGCCTCTGTCTGTGTCCCTCACACCCAGCTCAAAGGTGGTGCCAAAGGAGAAAGATCCTTCCCCTACATTTGGGTAACGTACTGACACTTAACTGACATTTCTGTGCTGTAACAACTCAATACTGTTTTTATCTTTTGTGGTTTGCGTATCTAGAGCATGTTCTGTTTCCACATGTCTAATATGTTAACAACATTTCAAGGGACATAACTTTGATAGTGTAGAAAGAGTGAGGCAGTCTATTTATTTGGCTCTATGTACGTCCAGGCTTTCCTCCTGGAAAGCACAAGAGAGGAATATAAACTGACAGGATTACACGTTTCACTGTGATCACCAAACCTGAGATTTCAGAGCAGACTTTTCACAGCATCTGCTGGCCTCTAGCGGCTTGCAGCCCAGCCTCGCTTCTCTGCAGCCCCTCCTTGCTTCATACGTGCTCATCCCACCCTCGCCACTCTTCAGGTGCTCGTTTTGATAAATCTGAGGTTTCCTTGCCATAAATCATGTCTAGAGCACACTGTCTGGGACAGGAGAACGATTATCAACCCACCTGCGGTTGCATGTCTCTTGATACATCTGTAGTTTGTGCTCATTCACATTGAATTCTTTTAATATGGCATCTCTGTTAGGATTCCTTAAGTTCATATGGGTGTCATAAAGAAAGAGCTGGTTATTAAGCTCCTCCTGGCGCTTCCGAAGTTGCCGACACGAGGAATACAGCTCTTCTTCACTTTCCTTCAAAACAAATAGGAAATCAGTGTAACTTGCAAGACCCATACCCAAAATGGCACAGAATCAACATAGTTTGAGGCATTATTTTGTTTTCCTAAACACATTCCAGTACCTTTCTATAGCGTGTTTAATAAAACTTGTTTTAGAAGATGTTTCTGGAACCTTTACAGAAACAAACAAACTAAGAAAGCACTAAAAACCCCTCAGCCCCACTGTATGAACAGCCATACCCTCGAATGGGGGCATTAGGGCATGAAATGTGTATACCTAAACACGTCTATTGGAATATTTTTCCCTAATAACTCATGTCGGTCAGTTAAGGAAAGGACAGAAAATGGTGCATCATGGTGGGATACCTCATTCTAATGGTTTTAAACATACTTCTTAAAAATGTTTAATTTTTGACCGTTCCATCATATTTCTGTATGACACTACCTACTGCCAACCCTGGCACTTTCCTGTTGAAATCTAGACTAAAGATCAAAACACTGACTAGTCAATAGGGCCCCTGATAGCAGCAAGCACTCAGATGACCAAGGACAGACACATCCTATGGCAATTCCATACTTGCAGAGGAAATGACAAAGTATTTGAAGAATAATTTGCAGCAACCCGAGCTTCTGTTGTTGTATGTGGCCCACAGTAGACATTTCCAAAATACTCCACAAGCATAAAATAATCATCATGAATCCTGTTATGACTTCAAATTATTTTAATACTTCAAAATTTTGGATGCAAAAGCTGTCTAGTTTATGGGGTTACTGGTGGAGAGTAGCACTGGCAGGACTGAAGCCTTAGTTTTCACATCAGCAGCAAACCAAGATACTCATCCTGCGAGAAATGCTGCGCAATCAATAAATGTAATAGACCTAAACGTTTTCAGAGGCAGCACACTAACAAGAATGCCTCTTTCTGCACTCAGTCCAGATCTAGGAAAACTGACAGGTTAGCGATGTACCTACGGGTTTTCAGTTAGAGCAACGAGATCCTTCCCAAATCTTCTTTTTCCTCCTGAAACACTTTCCTACAGCTCCCAGGTACAGGTTGAAGTAACTGAAAAAGCCTCAGTGCTATGCTACTGATTAAGATTTAAAAAGCAATTTTAATTTTTTTTTCCTTTTTAAAGTGGAAGGAAACTTTGCGGTCTCAATTCGCAAAGGGTAAAGCAGATTGCCAATGACCAATTTGCAGGTGTAATCTTCCAGATGCACATGTACTACTATTTGTTATTGTAAATAAATGCATCCACAAAGCTTGACTTTAAAGCCCCGTTTAAGAATTTCCACTTCAGTCTTTAAGTTAAAAGCTTACATCATCAAGGCTGACTGTAATCAGAACATGCTGAAGAGATGCACACACTGTCTGAAGCAAATAAATCTGTTTTCAAGCAAATTGTCTTATTTGCTTCTGAAGGTAACAACAACCTCGGTTGTTGTATAGTGCAATCTCTACAATATCAAAAAAGCCTGGTTAACTTCAGCAGAAACTGCATGAGGCCCCACATAATAATTCACAAATGTGCACGCCTACAGCTACAATATTCTCGCTTCTCTATTCCTGAGAAATTCCACAGCCATCTGTAATTCCCCTTTATAATTTTGCGTTTCATCTCCAAGAGCATACAGATGGGCTCTGTATATAAACAGGCCTGTTATTAAATTACATCATTTCATGGAGGGTCATCATTTATCAAAAAAAAAAAAAAGGGCAGAACAACAGATGGAAACAGCTTTGATCTTTTCTGATGCTTCTTGAATGATCTGGCCAAGTTGATTAACTACGGCAAGTCTTGGTTTGCTGCAGACTGCCAAACAAAAGGGAAATTTTTGGGGAGTTTTCCTGCCAGTGTTACCACCCAGAGACCTCAGACACTGTGAAAACACAGAACTGTACCACATCTTCACTTGGCTCAACAAGCAGAAGAGGCTTCAAGAGCACGGAATGTGCTGCTGTCAAAAGACTCGGTGCTGACAGCCTGGGAGACGCTGCTGCGACACAGGACTTGAAATACTGCGCCTCAGGCAAATAACCATCTGAATTTCTGAGGACAAACCACAGCAGGAGGAATTCACAATGTATCTACAAGCGACGTCCATGCTCAACATGTTAGGGAATGGTGAGTTGCTGCCACTCTTCTCAAAGGCAGAAAGCCAGAAAGTAGCAGTTTATCTGGCCTCCTCTGTCAGACTCGTGTCCATGGAATGCAAGCATTTTAAATGTTATCTTCAAAGGACACAGGTTTTATTTTTGGGGTTTTTTTTGGTGGTGGTTGTTGTTTTTGTTTGTTGGTTTGGGTTTTTTGTGTTTGTTTTGGTTTTTTGTTGGGTTTGGGTTTGTTTTTTCAAATGCACGCACAGACACACACACACACACCCCCACCCCCCACCCCCCCGGTGTCCGCTTCCAGCTTCCTCCTGCTATCATGCCTCTCCGCCAGCCAGCAGAAGGAACCCACCGTGGCTGCCAAACACTGCCACTACACACATTTTTACATCATGTGTTATAAGGTGGCTTTGTAAAAACCTTGCCAATGGATGTTTGAAAAAAGCTGCCACTCCTTTGTGAAGAAGCACGTGACTGAATTTGGTGATTTCCATTTCAGTGCATGCAACTGCAGGTGCAAGTCCCTCCAGAGCCATAATGACTCACAGCGAGCAGAAGTTGGTGTTTTGATTGGGAAAAACAACGTACACTGGCGTGAACAGCAGCGTAAGCCTGAATGGTTGTACAAGACTACAAAGAAGAAGTTGGATTTTTGCTTTTCTCTGAATCTGAAGGGTACTGGAAAGCACCCTGAAATACCTACTTCCCAGAAGCATCTTTAAACTTTCATCACACAGCCTCTACACAAGCATATTTAAATTAAACAAAATATTATTGAGAGAAAGTCTGAGAATGATCCTGCCTGAAATCAACATATACAGCACCAATAAATGCTGTTCACAGATCAGCCGCTTTAGTGCCTGGCTTCATGAGCAAGGATGCATCATTATTTTTTTCCCTATATGTTTAAAAATACTACTTCAATTAGACGTTTGAGAGAGGCTTAAAAGAAGCCGATTAGCACTTCTGTAGGAACCAGAATATGTCTTCTGCCTGATGGGTTGTTTACTTTAATGGAATACTGGGAAAATTACTGTCTTTCTTCCCAAAGTGATTTCCTTTTATGTAGAACCTTTAAAAAGAGATTATTCCTCAAAGTCAAGCCTGAAATCAGCCAGTTTTGCATGACGTCAGTCAGTTAACATGGGAAGACAGTGACAGTGCTGTTACAACAAAAACTGGTGGAGGTAATGAGGCTTTGTTAGTGTGTTATTTCTTTTAACAACTACATCATCTGTCCACCCAAAGGGAGAGTGATCTGTTTGCATTACGGGTCTTCCCTGGAGCCTGACAACAGCACATCAGATGTAGAACAGAAAACTAACTCCTCATTTCCTGGTTTCCACAAAGAACTAACAACATCGCTCTAAGTGCACAGAAACCCCAGTGGTTCTCACCAGAACTTGCTGCATGTCACAGTGAACCAGAAGTGAGGCCAGCTCTATATCTTCACTATAGCCATTCTTGAGAGGAACTGATCGAAAACCTGGGGCGGGGGTACATAAACAAAGGACAATTAAAGTCAAGGCAAAGTGTTATCTGCAGTCACAAAAATGGTGCATGGAGTTCTGCGGGCTAACAGATTCTTCATTGCTCAGACGCTCCACTGCTGAGAGAGGCTTTGCTATGACAATTACAGGGAAGCAAAAGGCAAGAATACCAAAACTGAGAAACGCACCATTTCCCATGCTCTTGAAAACTAAAGGCAAAAGCAGAGGAAAGCAGAAAACTCTACATACATCCACATCTGAGATAATTAACAAAACAAATGCACCGATACCAAATCAGAAAAAGAATCTTCCCAGATTTTACTCAGGGCACATAACCCTGATACTGAAGTAGAGTATTCAGTAAAGACAGAGCAAATTATTCCACATAATGCTTTCCTATCTCAGTTTTGTTGGTTTTGTGTTGTTTTTTTTATTTTTAGAAAAAGGAATTTCAAGAGGGTGACAATATTACTTTAAATACTTACATGCTACAAACCAGTATCATAATAAAAATGAAATAGAGGAATTAAGATCAACACAGCACTTGTCCTTTGGCCCGCTGTAGCTGCTACTGAGAGCAAAGTCACAATACAACGATGCTGAACAGCATTTTTCTGACTTAGCCCGTTACTATACTCACTGATTTTACCTGATTTGATTCCTTTGATAGGAAAAGTGGCGTGTGCTAAGAAATTGGGATCACTGAACATATCCTCTTCGTAAACCACAAAGCGCAGAAATGCGAGATTCGGATCATAGATTTCAAATTTCACTTGCTCTGGACAGGGTGCCCAAACTGGATTAAGACCATTGTCATCTGTAACGAAAAGGCAACATTTGCAGTATGAAGCAATAATTCCACTTCATCCACATATGGGTATGTATCCCAGGACATTTTCTGGCGATACAAAGGCCCAAAAAGCTTATTTACCATCTGTCTCTTGTTGCAACCTTGCTCCAGAAAGTCTGTACTTGTTTATTTTGGGGGGAGAAACTTGGCAGGGGTAGAAATCCACGAAGAAAAGCTATTATTTATATTTAGACATATAAAACCTCCTTGGACTTGTATTTGTGAAAAATGGCTAATTCATTGCTCATATTCATGCTCCATATCAGAGTAAAAGTATGAAAGGCAATGGGAAGACATACAAGAGGCCCAACTCTCACAGTAATTTATGGAAGACCGAGTAATTTGGTGTGTGTGACAAAGCCAGGAAGTTTGCTCCTGAAGTCCTGGTCACTTTCCACAAAAAGTGGAAATCATCATCCTCTTCTCTGAAATTCTGAGGACACAATGCATATTCTGCTCCTGGTTGTGTTTATCTCCCAGTGGTACCAATGGTTAGGATAACTAGAACCACAGCCTCTTGTCTACTGGAGAACACTGCTGCATCCAGAGATATCAAATGGTGAAGAGACAGTCAGTTTATTAAAGGCTGCTCTGTGTTATCTTCTTACATTCAAAATCCTGGTTGCTGTTTGGCTGTGGCTAAGATACCGCCCAGTTTCAATGACGCTCGTGTACACTCGAACACAGGTGCGCACAAACACACTCGCCTTATCCAGAATGCATCGGGAGTGAGCTTCAACCAAACTGCTGCTGCGTTGCAAGTTACACCACTTTGCAGCCCCATGTACCCAAGCTGTCTCCAAGTGGGTGCCAGCCTTGGAACCCAAGTTTAAATAAACACGCTCTGGATCTCACAGCAGTAACCCCCCATTTGGGCCAGACTTCTGGGAACTGACTAGCACTGTTGGAGGCACTTTTAAGACATCAATTTTTTAAAATATGTAAATGCACAAACTTATGCATATGCAAAAACATAACAGAATTGTGACTTTTTTTTCCCCTCACAAAACACAACAGGACTTTTTTTTTTTCTCCTAAATTTGGTATACACTGAGGTTTCTCAAATTAAGTGTCTCTGAGGCAAGCAAGAGCGTAATATTGCATGACTCATCAGTCCAGAGCAACAGTTAACTTATTCCTAGGTTGCTGGCCGATTACAGACAAGATAAATTCATGGTTGCACTCTACTCAACTTATTGAAGAGCACTGGAAGTATCACCATATCCTCACAGTGCAGAAGATGGCAGATACTCACTCACAACTGTTGTCTTGAATTTGTTGTTATCATATTCAGCTCCACAAATTTCTACCTCTACAAAGGGACAAGCGATGCTTCTACCAGGCTTAGGAAGATGACGAGCACCTAAAACCTGCAAAAGCAGCTGCAAATTACAACCACCTCCAAAGGAAACTTTGCACCATTTTTCCTGTACAGAAGGTAACCTACAGAACTAGAGGGGGAAAAATCCAGAACACGCAAAAATACACATTCCCTTTCTTGAATATGTTTGCATGTTTTAAATATGCTATCTATGCCACCAATAACATCTTCCATTGTTCAGGTAACTCAGTTATTTTCATTCTAAGACACTGTTGCTGGCATTCACTACTCACAGCATGTAATTCCAGACCACGTCTGTAACCTAAATTTTGTTATCCTTCCTCAGCCTTTATTACGTATTTAATTTGCTTTACATTCACAGCCCCTTCTCTAAACTGTAGTTAAAAGCAGTTAATGTGTTTCTTTCTCAGAAAACATATTTTTAATGGACATCTTTAAGTGCAGAGTAACTGAGAACAGAAACAAGTTCAACTCCCGTTTGGCATCAGAAGACAACATGTCATAATTTTCAAGTGATAAACCCACCTCTCCATGACAAATGAGAATGACATTCTGATTAAGTCACAGAGTACTAAATATGACGAGGAGGGGGATCAGCTCATTATTTTTCTTGCTTAGTTTCTATATTTCATTATAAAAATCCTTCCTCCACACTGGAAATCTCTGAACTTGTTAGTCTGCTGCTACCTAATCTCCAATAGGACCCTTCAATTGAGAAGTCATTAGACTGGAAATGCAAGTTGGTTAATGTGGAATTTTTTATAACCATTATGTAAAATTATCCCATGACATGTGCTTCAGTGGCATGATAAAGATGTCTATTTCTATTCAGGAAACAGTGGAATTAGTTTTATTCTCAGACACACTGGCATTTAAAACCAGTATTTTGACAATCTGTCAGATCTCACTCTGAAACATAATAGCTTTATGTTTAGTTTTATAGATATTTATGACTTGTAAAGAAACATAATTTACAAGAAGAGATTTACCCTCACTGTCATAATCATCTGCAATTTCCTCTTCGAGTCATTTGGCATTGGGTCATATTCTTCATTTCGCATGCTTTCTGGCTGCAGAACATAGCCAGTGCGTCCATTAAGTGAAAATAAGGCATGGTTCAATTGCATGTATTTATCTAGGGAGAGAGTAAAACAGTCATAACAGAGGACCCCCATTTGAATAAACCTAAGGAAGTACCAGATAATGGCTCCTGTCTGCAATCCTTTCTGGTCTGCCACTTTAATCAGAAAGAGCTGGAAAGGTAAGTTGAAAGACTCTGTTCCCTTCAGTAACTGAACTTGACATGCCATTTCTTACCAATTTTAATCCCAATAAACCTATCTCCATTCACAATTAGTTTCCTATCAATGTGTCACAAGCTCGCTGGCACTTACCAGAAGTTGAGTACAGCCTTCCTTGAACAACTGTTCATCCATCTGAAACTTACGGTAAATATCTCGGCTTGCTTATCACAAAGAGATCAAGGTGGAATAAACATTTTGGAGTTTGGGGCTAGTTAGGCGCAGAGACAGGGCTTTTAGAGACTGATTTTTGGGGACCAGCTCTATCAGGCGATCCACACATTCAAAACCAAACTTGAGTTCTTGCACATCCCTTCTTGCTGGGAAGTACAAAGAAACAGGACAGCCACAGTGCCTAGAATGGCTGAGGGGCCAAAAAGGAGCTTGTTTATAGCTGAACAGAAGGTGAATTAGATCCTCTTTTAGAGAGAAAATTACCTGGAGTTTGGAAGTTAAGAGCCACCATCTGGGAGCCACAAAGCCAGAGGCGAAATGGGTCATAGTTAGATGAGTCGACCCTCTGTCCTTTAGGATAGACACGTGTCAGTCCCTTCAGGTTGTATTTCAACAACTCAAGTGGCTTTTGCTTAACAATGCTTTCTGCCTTGGTTTCCACAAAAGAACGGATTTCTTTGAAATCAGGATTTTCTACACAGGGTGGGGAAGAAAAAGAGCAGTTACTAAAGGAAGAAAGAAGTCGACATTTATACTGTGTTTCTAATAACGCTTCGTTTTACTTGGGCCCTTAATGCAGTAATTGGCACAGTTTTCATCCAGACATGGCAAATTGGTTGAGCATCAAGTCTAAAAGTTAAAATTGCCTCTCTGCCACGTGCTTTGCAGCGGGGCAGGTAAGAGTCTATAGTTGTGTCCTCATCTCATCATTGCTAATAATGCACTTCTGACCATGGTAACATGGGTAAGGTAAATGGGATACCTTTTCCTGGGTTTAAATGGGGAGAAGAAAGGGTAAGCCACAGTTAGTCAATGCCTCGAACAATGACCACAATTATAATGTCTTAACCACACTGGCAGCTTATTAAAAATGTTTGCAAAGAAACTCAAGGAAGAAGGGCACATTTGCTGGCTCCTTCAGCAGCAAGGACAAAACCTGGAATAAGTAGTACATATTTCAGTGTCAGATTCCATACCTGCACTAACAGACCCCATTTCTTATTTATATTATGAAACCATATACTATTCCAATAGTTTATATAAATGGCAAACAGTTTCATACAGTAAAATCATCTAATGCACAAAACCTCCATTTTTAAGGTTTTATAAACAAATGACAAGTGTTCAGCTGGAGTTTTTCATCTCAAAAAAGTAAATTAATAAGACTAGTGAGCTTCCCTATGAAAGACACCTATGAGAGAGTGTCTCTAGTTAACTAGATAATAATTTGTGACAGTCGAATAGCATCAAGTTCTGTAGTGCACAATTTCAAAGTACCACTGCAAATGGCACAATGAGGCAGAACTTTGTTTACCAGTAGAGGAAGGATAGATTTTATCTTCAGTTCTAAAATTTCCACTCACATCTGTAAAAACTGCAGAAACCATAAAAAACCAGCTGTAATATTAAAGGAAATACCTAAATTGTCCTTGGTTTTGCTTGTTGGCTTGCAGTAGATTACCAGATCAGATAATTCAATAGCAATCAATTGATTCTTTTCCCAGTATTTCCTCCTGTTCTCCTGTAAAATGTAACAAAGTTTTGGATCACAGATACACTCAGTATTACGGTACAGTAACTCCAGGGTATATGCTAATGAAATGAGAAAGTCGATGCATTCTGTGTTTCCCTGATCCCTATCTGATACTTCAGACACTTGCATAGGCAGACTGTATTTAAGACCCAATTCAGAGGCAGCTAACCAAATGGGTTTGGGTTTTAGCTGGGGGTGGGGTTTTTGCAGGGGGTTTACTGTGTTGGGTATTTTTTAGGCAAGTGTTTCAGTGCTTTCCTGATCAGTCCCACTCAGAATCCTGGCAACAATAATTTTTTTTCCTTCATGTGGCTCTACTCAATTTTATACACGTTCTCAACTCTGTACTTCATGTAAATGCAAATATGTGCAGGAAAAATGTGAAGGGTAGTGAAGCATCTCTCTATTTATTTACAGGACTTAAGTCTTGTTAGTAACTCCCAAACAGCTAAATTTTAAACCTATAAGCAATCATTCCTGTAGTTGTCTATTTGCACACACAAATAATGTTATGTATGGAAAATAATGTGCAATCTTCTTGTCACCATCGGTAATAAACCCAGTATCTACTTCCATGTTTGCAAGCACCTGCTCTGTGGAAACTGAGCAACCAGAGACTGGGAACTACTGAAATCAGCAAGACTTGTCGTAAGTCAGACACTTGGCCTGGAGGCTTTCCAGACATAAGAAGCAATTACAGGATAAAACATTTTAGAAGAGTCCAGCGATTAGCTCTGGTACAAGAGGTTATGAAGCAGCAGCAATTAGGAAGTCTTCCAAAAGAATTCCCTCAACAAGACAAACTGAAGAGGAATGAAAATCAGAGCTGGGAACCATGGGTTTCCAGAATGTTTCACCGAACCAGAGATTATACATTTAAGTCTAAGAAAAGCAAAGAGGAATACAGTGTTTGGGCTTGGAAATGACCTTGGGGAAAAGCTATACAAACCTAATTGTACTTAGTGATCTACCACAGTTTCCCAGACATTGCTCAACAGTAATCAGAGCTCCAAATAGCAAAAGCCCACTTCTAGATGCCATGAGCTCCTCTTTAGACATAAAGCTCTAGTGACACGGGAGAGCTAGCAATGAACAGACATTCCTAGGAACGTGGCAAGTGTCAGTATTCAACAGAGACAAGACACATGAACCTTAGTTTTACTTTTTGTGTATAATGGACACGGCCCATACAAAACCCCTCATAAAACACCTGTATCATACTGTAGCATAGAGTTGACTCACTACGCTTTTTCCTTCCCCAAAATTCAGCCTGTTAACTGTACTGGCAAGAAAGGCCTTTCCTCATCCTTTTCCCCTTCCCCTGCAGCAGTCTATCACGAGAACTTTCTAGACACCACACTGTGAGAAAAGCCTCCTGACTGACAGAAATTAGTTTTAAAGCATCTTTGAACACAGACTGTTTGATACTTCTCTAACTGTATAGAGGAAGAAAAAGCTGCCAAGCTCCTGAAGAGCTACTGATGTACCATAAAAAACATTCCATTTAGAGACGCTTCTTCTAGGTCTTGTTTCTCCTTTTCTCATTTTTATCCTTAAATGAAAGCCTGGCATAATAACGGTGTCTCTCCTCCCCCAACAATAGGTCAACAACTCCTGTTGCTTCATCCCCTGCTGAATTTGCAGTCCTCTGCTTGAGACACCAACTTGTCTGCTATAAATAGGATTACAGCGACCCTCAGAGCATTACCACTCCAGATGACAGATAAACAACATGAACCAACATGATGCAGAAATACACCTTCCATCACTCACTTCACCCACTTAACACCACAAAGGGAATAAAAGCAATAGTGAAAAGTGTATACTTAAGCATAGACATTATAAGGGCTTTTGAGTCTTCTTAAATACTAGAAAATATGACAGAAAGATAAATTAATACATAGAACAGGTAAAGCAAGTCCTGAAAAATGTCTTTAAGCATCAGTACTCATAGAGGGACGTAAAAGCTAAACTTCGGCAGAATCCTTTAATTTTCAGGCCAGGATTTGGAAATAGTACTACTGGAGATCTGGTAAATCCACAATATGCCCATTAGTTACAAATAAATAAAGTATTGGCCAGACAATTCCTAGGAGTGTCACTGCATCCACAGGAAAGCAGAATTAGTAAACAGGATTAAGAAGAGTTTAGGCAAAGGCAGACTTCAAATATATTGACTAGAGGATTCACAACTGTGATCAGAACAGTCTGGTATCCGAGTTTCTTCTGCTTAACACTTGGATTGAGCCAGTGTAACCAGATGCAAAAATGTAATGGTACTGCTTCGTGCTACTAAGCACACTTCCCCACTGAAGTGCAGGGTGCAACACAGGACCCTGGTGAAAAACTCCTGTTAACACAAATTTACCTAAAATGCTAATTTACATAGCATTCCCAAAAGAGTTTAGGGAACAAGATTCACAGCACCAACAAAATAAACAGACAAACAGCAATACGTAGGAGAGTGAAGGATCAGGTTTTAGGAAACTTTAGCAGCATATGGCAGCTAAAGACAAATCCAGTCACAAGTTTATAGCAGTACATTATAAAATACAACAACGGATAGATTTTTATCAATACCTCTTCTGTAGTTTTCCAAGTGATTTCACGGACACTTTGGAACCATTCAAAGAGTTCTTCTACTTTATCAGTTGCAAACTCAACACACGGATCTTCTGGATTCTTAGGTTCCAGAATGAAGACAAAAAGCTTATTGTGTTTCCCTTGTGGCATTTTCACTGTTAGGCAATAAAGTAGCAATAAATTGATACTAAAATCCAAAAGTTCTTCTTCTAAGTTGTCACTGTTGATTTACTGCAACAGTTAGTATCATCAGGTTTCATTATATTAGTTTTACTGGCTATATTAATTCAAGTAGGTGTTTGTTTTAAAATATCTTTCATGCTAAACTGAAGAGTCTACTTAACACAGAGAGCTCAGGAGACCACATGTGAGCATCAGAAAATACATACCAACGTTGTACCTATTGAGTACCAGTATGCCACGACACAGAGAGCCTAATGGATTGTCCTCGATAATCTGAAAAACATGAGTTAAATCCCCTAAATCTTCTCAAGTGAATGTGCAGTATCTGTGTGATAACAGATAACAAACATGCACCATTAAACCTAACCCCAGTTTCACTGAAAGCATGCCCACTAAAATGTTTACAAGCCTGTTTCCATACCAGGAATTTCTCATTCTGAGAAACACATGAGAATCCCTACAGTGAAAGCAGTCAAAACGAGGGGTGCAGCTTCTGTCCTGACACAACTGCTCATTTTTCAAGTCTGCTTAAAGCTGCAATGACACGGGTGGGTGGGGGGGCATCTGATACCTGTGTTATCCTCCAGAGACTCCTGGCAGATCACTGGAAGTGCTTCAGAGCAACAAAAGAACTCAACATTTTCTTTTTAAAACTCAAAAATATCAAAACCACTTACTATGGAGTTGTGGGGTTTTTTGTTGAATATATCTTTGTCCAAGACTCTGGACTAGAGCTTTAGATACTTTTGACAAACAGCATAGGGTTAGTTATGCATAAAAATTTCACCGTGGAGTGTGAAATGGCTAGTAAGATGTGTCTGGACACACAGTTTTCTTATTTGCAAATATTAAGGCAGCAATTATACAGGCAAACTAGTTAAAAGTTTCAGGCACGTTATTGTTTAGCCAAACTATCTGAAAAAATCTAAACCGGTATGATTTTCATTAGCAAGAAATCATTACAAATGCCTGAAAACCCACCAAATCAGCTATCTCCTTACGTCGTTTTCTATGAGGGATATCCCGACAGAAATGTTCAGCAGCAGAGATCAGTGAAGAATGTATTAATTTCTCTGTTCTGCGTTCTCTTAAAGACAGCATGCAGAGTTTTAACTGGACTTCCACTTCCAATAGGCAGTATCTTACAGGGAAACATAGCAGACAAACCTGAACTCTCACCTGGCTTTCAAGCTCAGCAGCGTTATCAGATGACAGGTCTTCAACATAATTAGATGGAAAATAGTGTTGGACTTTTTCTCCATAATCCCCCTTCCACCTGGATTTATAAGGAAAGAACACATATATATTATCCTCAAGAAATTGGTCATTAATAATCCCATGCTAGCATGTCTAGCAGGCTATCACCAAAATATAAGTGATGAAATAGCTAAAGGCTCTAACAAAGTGATCATTAACTGTAGTAACAGATGATTTCAGAGGGATTACAGTTACTGTAAACTGCAATTAATTACTTAAGAGACTTTTTCCCCCTCCAGTACTAAAAATACTATTATGTGGTTGATTACCCTGCAGAAACTACAGGGAAACATTAGATTCCCAAGCTTTCCAAGCAATTTACAAGCCAGTTAAGAAAGAAAACCTCTTGTGAAAGGAGACTGTACAGATAACTAAAAAAGATGGGTTTGATTCCTGAGAAGTACTTAGCAGAGCAAGAAAAGAATCAGAGCAATGACAGCAGAGGTAAAAGATGTGCGACTTTGTGACTTCCCAGAATACACAAGTGTTTGGGAAGGATGAATGTAGTAAAGGAAAAATCCTGGATACACTGGGCTATGGAGGTTCTGCAGGCTGAGGTTATTGCTGTAGGACAGAAAAACGTAGAAGAGGAGACTTGAGGATGAAGGGGGTTTAGTTTTGTGGCATTAAGATTTACAAGGTCACAGTTAATAAGCAGCAGTCAGACAATAAGCAAAGTTTTTAAAAACTACTACCCAAAGCTCAATTTTTTCCTCCATCTAGTAAGTCACCAGAAGCTCTCCTAGAATCTTTGTCCTTACCAGCCTCCAGTTTCCTTTGTGACATTATGAATTAAAGCTCCTCGAGAGAAGCTCAACTCATCGCTTCTTTTGGCTCTGTAGTCATACAAGGCTTTCACTGTTCTCTGAGGCTTTAAGAAAAACAGAGCAAAGGGATCATCTAGGGGAACAGGTCACAAGATAATTAATAATGCAATGTTAAAAAAAGAAAGGTGGGGAGATTGGATCCTTTGTTATGCAGCTTAGAAACCATAACACTAAAGTTCCAGAGTGACATCTATGGGTGGAAACAAGTGATGCTACTGAACTGCCATTCAAGTATCAGCTTCGAAAGGAGAAAAAGGAAGAGAGACTCTTTCTTTTATGGGTGGGTGCTGCAACATAATTACTGGGGGGGGCTAGGGGGGAAGAAAACCGCACAGTGAAATATCAATACTCTATCTTCATTACACATATTCATAGGCAGTTGGAATTTTTAGGCTTAGCTGCTTTACAATGACTACACTTCAAAACCAGACCAGCTATCCTGCTGGTCAGATCTCCTTTAAGAAGGCATCCAGTTTTAGCAGGACATGCAATTTCTTTACCTTTACTTTACTACTACCCAAATTCTTCAGCAGCAATTCAAATTCACTGGCCAAAAAGACTAAAAAGAATTACAGCCACAAAAGTGACAGGGAGGTGAACTTCTATGAGAACTCACAAGGGCAGGCCCTAACAAGAATTAGAGATAAGCAGATGTTTGCTGTACCACTTGCTTTTAAAATACTGTATATATCTTAAAAGAACACAAACTTTAATAACTCGTTAATAAACCAAAGACACCATTTTTATATAGAAAGCACATAAATAAACTCTGCACCTGTTTGTGCATGCAGGCAATGTTTGTTAATGGAATGGCAATAATTTTGTGCACAGACCAGTAACAGTGCTCATAAACACAAAGCGTGTGTGTGTGAATATGTTGTACTTCCTTTCCATGGAGATTTGGACTTCTCTAATTGAATCTTCTCATAGATTATTTAATTTGAGGGAATGCATGCCAAATCAAATCACCTCCACAGACTCAAAAGCAAGAAGTGCCCAAATCCCCAGTATGGATGAATCAATACAGGATTTGCACACAAGAAAATGTGCATGTACAAATTTTAAAGAGATGCTAGAACAAAGTCACACCCTTTAAAGTTCTGCTGTCCAGTTCCCTATAAATCAAGCAGCCTAACACTTTCAATTATCCTTTTTTTTTTCCCCCCAATCCTTTATTGTTAATGGGAAATCAATAAACAAGTCTCATAATTTTCAGAGGTCTACAGTAAACGTGAATGTCTCTAAGCATACCACTGTAGGGGTGATTTCACTGGGTTCCACATACATCTTGACATCATAGAGGGAGTTAATATCCTTTTCCTAAAAGCAGGAAGAAGGAAAATAATAATAAAGTTACAGAAATAAAAATTATAAGAGTACTTCATAGAACGTTCATTGCTGTGACCACCTTTCTGACAACACACAGGCAAACAGAAGAGGAGGGGAGGCAGACACCTGTACTCTGCTCATTTCTATAGCTGAACATGGGCTTGTTATTTAACCTGTCCATGCCTTGGTTTAATCAACAGTAAAACACAACAAAACACAGCAGTGCCTCACAAAGGTATCTCTTAATCAAAGAGCTTTGAGATTGTGAGTCCCCTTCTGTGTGCAAGCAGAGAAGTCAATACGTACACTTACAATTTCTGTGTTACGGTACTTGAGTACCAGTATGGGTTTCACTACTAGGTAAAAATTCTAAAACAATATACACAGTCATTTTTCATTATATTCTCCCCTTATGTTCCCATTTGGATCTGGTCCTAGGATACAGAACCTTAGCTATAAGCAACATCACCAAAGATCCTGAGGCCTTTCAGTTCCTTTTAGACTCCCCAGAAGAAACAAAAACCCCAGACTTTGATTTCCTCAAACATACCAGACGTGCTTTTCCTGCAGCTTCTAACAAACATATCTTTGAAAACAGACGACAGCACCTCTGGCTTTTCAGAAGCCAGTTACCTCGGCAAAGCTCTCTCATCATGGAACACAACCATCCAGAAAGCAGGGCTCTATCCTAAGCTAATTATCCAGGTTTCTAGTTCAGTCAATGGATAGAGACAAGTGTCTCTTGGGCAGATTTCCTCATGCTTATCTCAAAGAGTGAGCCTTCAGAGGCTCTTTTTACCAAAGAAGGCAGTTGGCCAACATCCCTGAGATGGCTCCAGTGCAGTGAAGTGAATGCCACTGCCCATCCAGAGCGAGAGGCACAGCAGAGTATTTCATGTTTTTAAATGAAATGCTTAGCAATTGGCATCTGAATGATCATTTAAAGATCTCTGCCCACTCCAGCAATCAAAAAGAGAGACAACTGCAGGCGAGTCTATCATCAAAAAATCATTTTAGCAGAGCAATGATCCCCCACTTCACACAGCAGTTTTTCTGTTTAAACCATAAGGGAGACAGGAGTTGACCTGTAATCAAAGATGAAGCTCTTTCCTTCACATATCTCAAAACCTTTGTGAGAGAAGTCAGCCTAACCATCTCAGTTTCATAGATAAGAAAGCTACCTGCTTAACTTCCCCCAAAACTACCTGCTTGACTCCTGCCACAGCCAGAACCAAACCCAGCACGTGCCACCCGCTACAGCAAGTGGCGCTCACATGACGACCCTCACTCATCGCTCACCGTGCTGTAGCGCTCCAGCAGCTCCTCAGTCACCGGGTAACGCAGTTTCATTTTTCTGTACAGCGGATGCTTCTCGTAGTACATCACCAGTTCCACTAAACTCTCAAAATAGGCCGAGGTTCCAAGCACAAAATGACGACCTTCTTGCTGAATTCGGAAGTGCTTCACCTTCCCCTCCGCTCTGTGAAACGAGTACAGATGCTGTGAAAGGTGCTGGTACTTGCAGTGAGAGCACCAGTGCTGTAAACTGGGCCAAAACTGCTTTGTGCCTCTTAATCATGTGAAATAATTTGTCTCTCTTCCAAAGCCTCTGTTATTCCAATTGAATTCCAGTTGCCCGATTAAATTCACAAAAAGACAGTCTCGTTTTTCTACAATGTACAGAGCCTTGGGACAAATCCATGGTTTTGCTTAGATTAAATTCCCCCATTTTTTTCCTCTACAGAGAGGCATTCTGTCATCTTCAAACTAACAGAAACGTCTCTGATCAGACTGAAAGTCCCCCTGGCACCCACGGTTGCCGATCAGCCGCTGTCCCTATGCGATAAGACACACTCCCCTCAAAACCAGTAGCTGTCTCTTGTCTACGCTCATTTTGGTAACTACAGGGATCAATTTTGAAAGGAAAAAAAAAATCTCTTGTGCTCAAACCCAAGTTTTGTGCTTACACTGCTAGCAGTAAAACCATCCAGTAACACTATCCCACCCACAGACGATGTCTGCACCCTTTTTGAGCTGCTGAAGTTCTGGTAATTCTTGTTTTCCCCACTGTGAAATGGTTTTATTGAGAAGCCACAGCTCAAGTTACTTCAATATGCACCTTGGTAATGCAGAAAGCTTAAAAGTAAATTAGACAGGAAACTGGGGAATTCTGGACATCTTGAATACACAGTAAGGCATACAGACAAAAGGAAAACAGGTATCTGTCTTCCCAAAGCAATTTTGTATGTTGCAGAAATATGCATTTTCACAGAAACACAATTTTATTTGAAGGCACAATGGAGAACACCACAGTTCTGTAGATTTTATTAATGTTGTTACAAGAACCACAGTTTCAAAACTATTTTCCCTGGCAAAAATAGCTGACAATTTCATTTTGATATTTCGTTTCAGCCAGTTATAAGACAGGGCAGGACTTCCAGGGGATAAGAACCTAGAATCACTGC
>NW_010193991.1:16581-25371 GCF_000695765.1 Mesitornis unicolor | reverse complement strand
TGAACCAGCATCAAAGAAAGCTCCAAAATAACACCCTGTAGTAAAGAGAGTCAAGGAAGAAGGGTCATGCACAGTTCTGCATAGGAAGAAAGTGATGGTTGGTGCCCAAACATTCTTTATAAAAGCATAAAGGTTTATTCCGGTTACAAATTAACTCTTGTACACATTCTCATACATGGACCTGCTGCACAAATCAACCATGCTAATTACTCAAAGTTTGAAAGCAATAAAATCATGACCCTAAAAAGACCACTTTTCTTTTAAAGACGACAAAAACCAGAACATTGCTGGGCTACTAGGTAATGTGGTCATGTCTGTCTTTTCTTACCTGAAAGTCATGGCAAACGAATCAGGCTCATCTCTCTTTCTAATCAGAAAGGCTCCATCTCGAGGGATCCGCATCAGCATGTCTTCTGCCTCTCCTCGGCTCAAGTTGCTATAGTACCAACTTACAGGAGTTGAAAATCAAAACGGACAAAGGATTACACAGCTTGTCAAATGTCATTCAGTAAGAATGGCAGGCAGCGTTAGCAACAATAGAGTTTCAAACACTAGAAGAAAAATTACACATTACATTCTCCCCATCTTGCCACATATGACAGCAGCTTATTACAAAACATTATCACACAGCAGCTTATTTTGGATGAAAGCATGAAGAATATCTCAGAACACCTTGTCTATCTGAAATGTTAAAACATAAATCTGCATTTCTTCCTGAAACAAAGGCACTGTATCCTGCTCTTAGTCTGCCATTCAGTTTTCAGTTGCTTACTCTGAGTTTTGACATGGTAGATTTAAGGAAAATGACAAACAGACAAAAGAAAAACACCAGCTATTTGCATTCTTTTATTCAGAGCTTGATTTTTATCTTTCACTGTAGGGGCGAACCTACATTGTATCTAACGTGCCTTCACTGAAGCTTTGGCCACTTATACTGGCAGTACATCTCCACCTTATAGAGAAGGACAGGAAAGTCTAACGCTTAAACTCTACCTCCCCTGCTCACTGGCTTCCAAAAAGTTCTCTATGGGTGGCCAGTGACTCTCAGCCCAGAAGTGAAAAAATAAGTTAAAAACACAGACCGATATTCCACATGCAAACGAGATTTGCTTTTCCTCACTGCAAAGAAAACAGAACAAAGGGCAGCGACTGTGGTGTTCTCGCCAGCAAACAAAAGCAAGCTCTGCCCAGGATGTACAGCAGGCAAATACCAGCTGATAACAACCACCACACTATACTGCTTCTTATCAGCATGGAGCGAAGTCAGCCTAACGAGCTCTGACAGTGGAGGGTGGCATTAGGAAAACCTAACTGCTTGGGCTCACTGCCCCAGTAACAGAGTTTCCAGGTGGCACAGACCATAACCACTTAGTTGCCAGACCATGGCCAACTACTACATATCTAATCCAACCCACTGGGTGTTGTAAAACACTGAGCAGAGAAAAAAGGAATTGGCGCACTTCCGCAGCATTACCGTTCTCACCGGCTTTCCTCGTTGCTGCGAGTACATTGCTTCCCAGTGACTGTTCTCTGCTGTACCGCATTCTCATTAAGTCAGTGATATTACTCAGCATCTTTCAGGGAAGCCTATTCCTACGACATCTGAGGACAAGCGACACTCAGGCATGCTCCCGAATCCAGGGAATTCTCTATGCAAAAACTCAAGATGATCTAACACAATGCAAAGGACACCAACATAACAACCCCGGTGCTTGCCTTCTGCTGTACGTACTCTTTAGTTTCATGAGGACTAGGATTAGGCACGGCATCAGTCAGACGCAGCTCAAATTCAGCACATCGCAAGTGGGCCTCCTTGTAGTGTTGAATGAGATCATAGATGCTATCAAAAGTGAGGTTGTCCGTCAGGTAGTATTTCACAGAGTCCCCATCACTTGAAGATCGGATACGGCAGTGCTGGACTCTACCTGACCTCCTGAATAAATGAAGAGGGGCATAAGGAAAAGAAAGGGTTTATAACAGGTTTTCTTCTTTTGAAGCATTTCCTCACCCATTCCTGGGTAACTACTTGGTCAGCTCGCAAAGAGGCAAGAAATCTGTATCATCTCTTCAAACAGCCAAAGTAAAAACAGCAGCCAAAATCCTGACCAGATTACAGGACCAGAAATCGTTTCAACCCACAATGGTTTAAAATCTGGCACACACTTACTCCCTGCGAAATCCCATCTGACAGCTCTCTGGGTCAGACAGCCATCTGATACGCTATTTCTCATAATGTCACAGCCAGAAGGAAAAGAAAAAAATGCAGCCTACAAAAACAAACAAACAAACAAAAACCCAAAACCAAAACCAAACAAAAAACCCACAAAAAACCCCCAACCAAAACAAACCACCAAACCAAAAAAACTTGAAAATTCTTCATTATTTTCATTCTAGAGGAACCTTTCATTGAAAAGATCAATCATGAGAGTAGTTTTTCAGTGTAGAAACCAGTAATTTATCCCAAAATTAAGAGATTAAATTTTAGCCCCCTCATTGAGGAAATAACAAATTCTATATCCTGCCAGAGCACTACAAAGGTTGGGATAAGAGTAGGGAAACAAACCCGTCAGTCCTCTCTTGAGGACTGGAACACTTCAAATGAAGCCTACTCTGCCAAAATGTACTGTGCAACATTGAAGTTTAATTTAGAAAGTCGTCTTTCACAGTCCCGTCAATAACCTTCTAGTAGTTATAGCAACTCCTTACTCCCATTTCCTTTCAGCTATAAATGCAATCATGAAAAATATTCTCATTTATTGTGCAATGCCATAAACCAAACCAAACCCACATAAAATTCTTACTGCAGTCACCATACCAGAATGACAAGGTGCAATCATTAGGGAAAGCCTCACTTTCCCTAACTAGGAATGTCCCATCCTTGCCACCCATTTCAGCACAATATTCCTGGAGCAGTTTCTCAGCAGTTGTTCTCCCCTCTTTCATTTTCCCATGGAACCATTTCTCTCTCAAGTGCAGTTCAGTACGCTTCACCTCCTAGACCAGAAAATAAGAATTTTTATACTGCATTTTTAATTCTGTTGTTTTGAAACAAAGTACTTGTCATCGACACAACAACCTACTATGTCAGGATTTCAGCTCTTCCTAGACCTGAACTGTCCTTCCACAAACAAGGCAATCACCTTTACAGTCACCCTTGACTGACCTCCCCAGTCAAGTCGTTTCCTTGGAGCAGTGATCAACTTCAGCCTTACTCAAATAGGTAATCAACAGAAAGTGAAAGAGTGCAGCAATGCAAACACCAATTTATATTTTCCAAGGCAAAACACCCTACTGCTAATTCACAGAGTTCTAACCAGCTTTTTCCAGGATTCATCTGTGTTCTTCCTTACACCTTCTCTGCAGACATTCAAAACCCGCCTGGCCGTGTTCCTGTGTGACCTGGTCTGGTGATCCTGCTCTGGCAGGGGTTGGACTGGGGGAGCTTTCCAGGTCTCTTCCAACTCCTGATATTCTGTGATAAACATTATTTATTTTACTGACATTAACATCTAGGTAAATGGATAAAATGTTCTGCACATGCAGGGAGATCTCTAAACCACACACGTATGTGTTAGCAACGAAAGAGCATACACGGAAACCTGAAAGTTCAGAACAAGAAATCCCATTGAACATCACTGCTATTGCAACCCTTACCAAGCCTCACGTTTCTGCTTTACCATGCACAACAGCCAAGTAATACACGCCCACCTGGGACAAACACTTTGCAAATACAAAATGAACAACGTGCACTGTGTAAGAGGTGTGCTGTATTACTAATGTAACAACCCTTAGCTCATCATACCGTCCTGTTAGGAACAGCAATATTGCTGAGCCAAAGGCATACAAAGACTTTGATTGGCAGTTCACACATCAGCATTAGATTTAAGTACCAAAATTATATTTCCTTGTCTTTGTACTCCTCTTTACAAGTCCCCAGATAACCAAGGGAAAAGGTTATTTTATTTAAAATTGGGTTAACTGGAGTACCTTGGCAATGTCCTTTAAAATTTTTTCTTTCCAGCTACACTTGTTACCTGACACGGATCCTTTACAATTTCAACATCAGCATTAAATAAATACACATCTGTAGACACTGAAATAGTCTGAGAGAATAAAAAGAATATGCTTAAACAAGAAAACACAGCCATCACCTTTGATGAATCTTCATCAGCATTCTGTTCTATGTCGTCGCTGAATGAAAGCTTCTCATCAGCAATAGCACAGTAGTGCCGGGTCCACTTCTAAAATTTGAGAGATATTAAAACAAGACAAGACAATAACAAGACAGAGAGAAACTCACTAACGACACTTTCCAAACAAGGCATAACAATAAACAAAATACCTTCTTCCCCTCCTTGGCATCTGCTCAACCGACAACATCACTTCCACAACACTGAGAAAATTAAAGTCCATTTCCAGTGCTACACAAGCTGATAAGCTGTAGCAGATGTCACGTAAATGATACCTGCTCTATTGTGTCCCACATATAAAGTTCTCCTTGCTGCTTTTTTTCTTCTTTCTTGTCTTCCAAGTTCACATCAATGTCTCCCTTTGGCCCCAGTTTTTTGTGCTTTAAAAAACAAAACAAAACAAAACACCACTCATACAGAACCTTACATAAAACTGGTCATAATTTCTCATCATATTCAGTATTTCCCTCCATTGCCCAGCCTACTTCTGTCATTACCAGAACAGCAGCTGTTCCACAACGCTTCATGCAACAGGGCTGGAATTTTTTTTCTTTAAAACTTAAATCTCATAATAAAGGTTAAAAATTCAGTAGAAGTATTATCCAAGCAATGAAGAAACAACTAGTCTGATAAGAGCTCACAATTCTTCCGAGGACAGAAAACATGAAGTGACACATACCAAGAAACAGAGATAAAACAAGAATCCCTCTGCAGAGAAGAGGAACAAAAAGCAAAACAAACACATAAGGAATTAAGATGAAGGGGAATTCACTCTTCTACAAGAAAAATGAGCAGAAGTGAAATCTTTTCTGAAAAGAGGGAGTAAGTTCTACTTTCTTGAGAGTGCTCACAAAAAACAGTGGCTCATGGGGCTAAGGGTAACATCATATACTTAACTGCAGTTAATGACGGGATTCCCATCTCACACCTAGTAGTTCTCAACTGCTTTCCTTTCCGCAAGCCTACTGTAGACAGATTTCAAGTTGACACTTATCTGAAAAATCCCCAGGCTCCTAAAGTAGGAGGTGCTCCTGACCGTTTACTGACAGCATTTTCCAAACAAAAGCCAAATAACACAACCAGCTCACTGGCAGGTGCTGACCTATTTAGAGACTCTTTAATGCTCTTTCAGACAGAATGGAGTGATACAGACGTTCTCCTATGCAGACTTGCAGTAGTTTGTAATTCCCTTTAAATCAGATCTGTCATCTTATTATTCATGTGCCTATGCAACTCCCCCTCTGTGCTCTGCAAGGTAACAACAGACGGTTTGGAGAGGGAAAAAAAAGGCAACCCAAAAAACCCCCACAGAAACCTAAACACAGAACTTTTGCACCTTATAGTGGGATGCTTTTATTTCCAGTCTTACATTCGAAAGCTGTGTGCTTGCATCTATCTACTCTTATTTCTTCTGTTCAGAAGTTTAATGCACAGGATAAAGTACTGTCACAAGAGCTGGAAAACTGAAGCATGGACAGAAGTAATGACTATTTTACTAAAGAGCTCATGAGCAGCCCTCACGTTCTCCACCTAATTTTGCCTGTTTAAAAGTTCTACTGCAATTTCAATTTGAGAAGTCTCCTTTCAGTTATCTGCCTCATGTTGTTGCACAACAGTACCAACTAAAGCATCCGTATTGTCTAGAAGGTAGGACAGCCTAACAGCGACTGCCTTCTAATACGGGCACCACTGCATTTCACAAGTGGGTCACTAAACTGCATACGTAAATCACAACGAGGTAGTAAATACCCATAAATGTTTGCAGTTTGCAAGCAATCCTGACAATTTAAGTGTGAAGCCTTCAAGTGCTTTGGGTTTCACTCAAGTGAGAGGCACTTTTTGAAAAAAAGTTAACACCACTAATCTAGCTTTCTATTCAAGAACATAATTTTATCATTTTTAAGCAGGCCACATTATGTAAGAAGTTTATGACAAGCATCTGCAGCAGTGAACCCTTGCTGAAATTTAGCTGTGACATTTCAGGAGCTGGAAGGCCTTTAGAAAAGAGCTGACATTGGACCTGGCACTTGAACTAGCAACACTTCCTGCAAAGAAAGCCAATAGCAACCACTTTAATAAGGAGCCTAACAGAACTGCATACCAAACTGCAAAATGTTCCTAGTACACACTTCAAGCATGGGGTTTCTTGTCTCTCTTCATAAACTGACAGCTAAACTGTAAAGCCAGAAGTAGCATATCTGACTCCTGCTCCAGTTTCCTATTTTATCTACCATCAAACAAAGCAAGCTTACCTTGATGATGATTTTTTCTTTCAGCTGGGTTGGCGATGGTAGCTGATCTGCACTGGCTTCAATAGGCTTCATTAAAAGCTGCTCCCCAAATACCTCCTTGAACACTTTGGCCATATGTCGCTGCTGCTCCACACTACAGTGCTCTTCAATTGACAGAATGACTGGGTATCTGTCATGGAGAAAACAAAGGTGAACGAAGACAGGTTTTTTTTGCTACAACTAGCAAGGCAAGGAAACCCTCACCCTCCTGACCAAAGAAAATATTTAAAGCAAAAAAAAGACAAAAGGAATAGAGATAGACAAACGACAGATGTGCAATCATAGACTCATTAAGGTCAGAAGAGACCTCTGGAGGCCATCTGGTCCAAACCCCTTCTTTGGGAAGGCCCAATTCCTAGGTTAGATCAGGTTGCTAAGAGCTTTGTCCAGCCAAGATTTGAATATCTCCAAGAACAAGGATTCTTTCCAAGCTCTTTGGGCACAGTTTCAGTGCTAAAGCACCATTATGTGAAAATCTGTTTCTCCTCTCCTCAAAATTTGGTCTGTTTTCCTTCACATGCACTCTGAGAAGAGTTTGGCTCCATCTTCTCTATAATCATCCACTAGGTAGTGGAAGACAGCAATTAGACTCCCTCATTAACCTCTTCTTGAAGCTAAACAAACTTAGCTCTGCAGGCTTCCCCCTGGATATCATGTGCTCCAGCCCCAGTATTGAAAATTGAGGCAGAGAAAGCACTGAGGAATTCCGCCTTCTCCAGTCCCTAAGTCTCCTGTCCAATTCAGCAGCAGGCTCACATTTTTCTTAATCTGACCTTTGTTGCAATTGTAACTGTAGAAGTCTTTCTTGCTGTCCTTCATATCCCTCAGTGATTTCATCTCCAGATGAGCTTTGGCTTTTCTAATTTTGTCCCTGCATACCCAGAAAGTACTTTGATATTCCTTCTTGGTAGCCATTAATGCAAGCGGGAAAAGCGTCACACTGCGTTCATGGTACTGATGGTCTGGGACCATAATGCACCATGTATTATGGCTGTCATTAACACAATATGCCTGTGCAGACACTGTCCCATGAAATAAAGTAACACTTCTCTATGTCTAGCTGGTAAAGTGGAAAAGCAAGACACTGACAGCCCTATCTCTTTCCCAATTTTTGGTCAATAATTTTCATATTAAGGACATCTCAGCACAAGTTATAGGAGGGCAGAGCAGAGAAGCAGATTTAAGCCCACATTATCAGTTCAGGAGGCATGCTATGAATTCTACACCTTCTCAGCTAAGACCTCCCTTACAACATGAACATGACCAGATAGACATCTTGCCTGTCACTTGTAGTATTTTATTTTTTTTAAGACATACTACACAGCATTTGAAGTTTCACACTTCAATTTAATAAAAGAAGACCCAAGCAAGGAGATGGGAACCACTTTAGGATACTCACTATCTGGGACTTTTCCTCAAAACTGACTCTATTAAAGACCACCATTTGGCAATAACGGAGACTACTGGAATGTCCTTATTCTATTACTTTTTGCTCTACATTACAGAGAAAATAAGTTCAGGAAGGTCTAAGCACAGGAAAACAGGATTAAGGAAAATAAATCAAAGCTTACTCAGATGCAACAAAGGCATGATCTTTGATTGCCTGCACTACGTCGTCAAATTTGATCTTTGTTGTCCGTGTCCATCCGTGGTAAATGATGGGTTTCCCATCAGGACCATCCCAGCAGTCCACTAGGAAAGACAAGCAGTGAAAAAAAGGAAGAGACCAAGCAGTTACTTAAATAACTTTAGTAGAACGAATACATCCAAATCTTCAGTGTTCCACATATTGAGTGATAGACTGAATGTTCTAATAAAATATTAAAGGTTTTTTCCAACCTAAATGATTCTATGCTCTATCAATCTACTCGACACAAGTGATTCCAGTTTACATCCTATGCTTTCCTATAGTACATCCGAGATTGAACTTCTGGTGTACAGTGAGATGAGGGAATCAGTGTTTTTTAGATGACTAATTTCAACTTCAGAAAACAAACTACTTCTTGATTTCAGTTCTTTTTTCCCCTCTTGGTGACACTCATATGGACAGCATGTTACAAACCACTAAACACATTCTTTACTCACGCTCAATACATCGACATCCCATTCTAAGGCACCTGATGTAAGCTTCTGGGGAGGATTCACTTCGAAGCTGGTCTCCCGTCAGATATCTAAGGAGTAGAAGGAAATTGTAAAAGACGGGCAGTCAATTTAAACCATTTTGCACCCACTCAGTGACATTTTTTCTCCTATCATGGAGAATGTATGTTGATTTTTTTTTTTCTTGTGATGGAAGAACCAGACTCTGC
>NW_010193991.1:15008-16550 GCF_000695765.1 Mesitornis unicolor | reverse complement strand
GAACCTGATGCTATCAGATTTCTGAATGGACCAAATTACAGGAGGTTAAAGGCTCAATCAACCAACTCTATCACACTTCTGGAAAGCAAATTGTGAGCTTTGAAACACATCTAAACCTTATCATGCTGAGGCATAATCAGGTTGGAGGGATGTGGAGGGTATTTAGAGGGATATCACACCCTATACTTCAAAACATACCTATAACCTATATCTACACCCACTTGATTTCATTCCCTGCATTATTTTATTTGTTCATCTCTCCTCACTCTCTTTACATCTTCTTTCTTTTCATTACAATGTTAGATGAGCAAATCCCCTTCATCTGAAGACAGTTCAAACTCATCATCACATAGGTTTGTACTTGGGCTACAGGACTTGCATACCATAGATCATCAAGGAAAAGGGCTGGATACCTTAGAGACAATCTACAACTATCATCAGTTAAATTACTAAGCATAAAACTCTGAAAACAGTAACAATAAATATACTCTCGCCAGGCCTTCGTTCAAAGTTCTGGCTGTAAAATAAACTCAAAACAACAAAGAGCACAGATAGTAAACTGCACTCTGCCTCAGGCACCTCTGCCTGCTCTAATCCTTGTCATTCAGGCAAAGACAGCAGCCAAGTCCTGATAAGCAGATGTGCTAATTTAAGGTCTCCATATTCCTCTCCTGCTCAGGACCAAATCTTTTCCACTTTGTGACACCATAAACTGTCAAGAGTATCTATCAGTAGTGCACATCACTGTCTCCTTTCCAAGGTAACAAACCCACTGCCCTTCAGGTCACACTAACAGTACAGGATTTCCCCACAGGACAGGCAGGGCCCTTCCAGCATTCTTCTGTTCAGGTACAATTAATGCTGACCCTAGCTCTACGAGGTGCTTGGAAAACATGTAAGTTTCTTCAGTAACTTTAACTGCTGAAAACAGAGAGACTGGAACAGTTTCAACTCAAGACTTACAAAAATGAAAATAACAGGATTCAGACTTTGGGTTTTGTGGCAGCTGAGCTCAGTTATATCTCAAAACTTCTAAGATCATAAGAGAAGGGAAAAAAGGAGTCCCACAAACTGTATTTGCCACATTTACCTCACACATTAGGAAGGTTTCACACATCCACGCTGTATATTTCTAGCATAATTAAGAAGTATTACTTTTCTCCTAACACGTGCTAGGTCTGTTTGCACAGGGATAGACAGTGGGACTTCTGGTAACTTACGTGTTATGAGAGGAAGAAATCCAGTAGTGAGACAAAGGATTATTCATGTCCTGCACATCTATTGAATCATATTTCTCATCCCAAATACTGTTTTCTTTTGCAAAAAGGTAAGTGAGGAACTACAATACAAAGAGACTCAAATTGAATTTTTTTACCATACAAGTGTTTTTACCGTAGTCTAAAAGAAACCCAGCAATGTAGCAAGAGTAGCCTAGAGGATCTGCCATCCAGTTAATCAACTAGGAAGCAGCAGTGAAAGAAGAAAAGCCCATGAGGAAGTATTAGAAAATAACATTATCTTACCTCATCAACAAAGAGGAAG
>NW_010193991.1:0-14977 GCF_000695765.1 Mesitornis unicolor | reverse complement strand
TTCAGCAGTTTCTCTCATAGTGTCATCAATAAACTTTGTCATTCGTTCTCGGACTTTACTGAGATCTTGTGCCCAAGATTCCTTCAGATAATAATAATACGGTAGGAAAAAAACTTTAGAAGTGCTGTTCTTCTACATAAAATCATAAATACATACACATAAAATTTACTTCTCTCTCATCTGGCTAGTTTACTGCCAATATATTTTATTGTACTCACATAGCTTAAGACTTTCCTCTATGATGTCTAGAGGGGAAAGAAGATCTCCATCTAATTCTGTTTATACAGACTGGAGGCCCACAAGATACATACTACATATGTACACTATCTGCATGCACACACGTAAAAAAGCTGGCCTCCTTGAAGGATATGGCTTAACTATAATCTCATTTCTAGGTGCAAGCTGAACATCCTTTTAAGACAGTGAAATAGGGAGAAAAAGAAAATAACAAGCTTATACAGGAAGTGTAGGTCTCACTTTTCAATCACATTTGCAAACTTGGAGCTTTGCAGCTCCTAGCAAATACTGCACAATTTTTCCCACGGTGTCTGTGTTAAATAATATTATAGAAGACCATGAAGACATGGTTCCAGTCACTGCCTCCATCCTTATCTGCTTGTTGGTATTGGACATCAAACTGGCTCCATTCAGTAGAAAATTACCAGTGACTCAAATGCTCAGCTTTTCAGCTGAGAGCTGCTACAATGGGGCCATGGCCAAGGCATCACCCCAGATGTACCCACAATGACAGCTGGAACTAGGCCAGGCTGTCGTCTTTGACACACGTCTAGTGTTTATTGCTAACCTTGTCTGTTTATCGACATGATTACGTGCAGACCTGTTAAAACCTTATTTACTTTGTCCTCCCTCTCGTCCTCTGGTGCACCTACAGTCTTTATATAGATGAAAAATAATAGTTCTTTCAAACTTCAACAAAGAAGGAGAACTCTTTCCAAGGCCTGGTACTGCAGCTGACATCAGTCATACTCTATGACACATTGCATTTCTTTTTAATGAGCACAGGATACTGTGAGCAAACCTCAAGAGAAAGAATTGAGAATTTCTGCAACCTTCCCACCTGCTGCTCATGTAACAGGAATCTCTGAAAGTCATGGAGATGAACTGCTGAAGCATCTGGACGGTCAGTATTTCTTAAAAAATAAAAATAGAAAGGGAAAGTAAAGCTAAAGAAATAAGAGCACGGGTGTCATCAGAAGCTACAGCTAAAAATCACAGGGACCTGTATCTTGGATTTATGATATTAATGTGCTGCCACCATCAAGAAAGCTTTTGTAACTTCAATGGAACAGAGATTAGGCTTGTAACACCGTATTATCTAATTCTGTATTTCGAGCCTTTAAGTAAAGCCTCCGAGATTCACAATGTGCTTCTGATAATGATTCACTGGGGACAGTACCGAGTCTATGCTCATTGCTCTGCAGCAAACGAGCAGCATTCACTTGACAGGGCTGTTGTTTAGCTGAGGCATACGGAGACACTGTTCTTTTAAATTATCATAGAACCACACCCCACAAAACTCCTTCCATGCATTATTCAGATGATCCACTGTGAGAGATCAAAAACTTCCTGAAAAAGAGGCAAGATGCAGCTGCACCAAGAAAAAGAAGCACAACTGCTTTCTTTTTTGTAGGACACAAATGCAGCATCATCTGGCACCAATAAGATATTTATAACCCACCCATCCTTGACAAATTTGTGCTTTTAAAGCAGTCTCACGGAGTTTAATTTATATGACATGACCAAGGACTAAGGAAATACGCAGTACACTCAGAGCTAACTTTTTAATAACTTCCTTAATCTGTTAGCGTAATATTCAAAACCAAGATAAACTGGTTTAATTCACAGTCAAAATGTTAGCAATGCCTGTGACCTCCTTTTTCATGCCGTACTTGTCTGACTTTAATTTTCAAGTCCACCAAGACAAGGATGCAGACACTGTTACTATCAGCATTCTGCTAAGGTCTCGGCAAAGCACGTGGCCCACGCCAGCCTCAGACTGCAGCTGAAAACTCTCCTCCAAACTGTGCTCCATGGCTCTGTTCAGCTCTTGGTAGAATCAGAAGATAGGCAAACTCACTAGTGCAAGTCTATACCATTGTTTTAGGCAGTAGGTAAAGAACATTTATCACTTTATATTCAGGCATAAGTTCACCTTTCTGAATGCAAGAAGATGTTATCATTTCTTTTCACTTACTAAAGCATCAGAACAAAAAACACCAAACCAGTGACATAATTAAAATCAATCCTGTAGCACTACAACCATACAGAAATGTGGAAAATTAATATAAATTAAGAGTCTCACCCAAGAATGAACACAGAGGAATCCTTTTTGAATTCATCAAGAATCTTAAACAAACAAAAAAAAACAAACAAAAACACAAAAATGGCAAAAAGATAAATAATAAAGGAATATGAATTTTTATATCTAATTCCATCTAATACTGTCCATTGGTTTGGGAAGGGGAACTATACGCCTGTCTGCTCTAGAGAAGCTGCACACAAGTTGGCAAGACACATTTCAGATTAAACACATTTCAAATTAAACGCGTTTAAAAAAAAGCTGGCAAATGCACTCTAGGGCTTTCAGTGCAAACACACACAACTCTCAAGCAAAAAACCTGCTATCGGTAAGGCACCTTATACACAAAGCCAGACAAGTTTCTGGGGAGCTTTTATTGTTTGATACCCCTGAAAAAAATAAGTTCTGTATCATCCATCGTGTTGATTCATGTGAATATGAAACCCAAGTTGCCTCCAGCTTGGCACCGCATAGTTACAGCTCACAGGACACTTATCAACTGACCCACAGCAGCTGTTGAGCAAACTGAAGTTTCTTTGAAACGATCCGCACGGGGCGATAGCAAGAGTTTAAGGAAGTCAGATAACCTCCAACTTTCTGCTCGAGCTAATTAACTAGACCTTCATGGGCAAAACTAAAACCCCATCAGCAAATGGAGACTTTTTATTACTTCACAAATTTCAGCATCATTTTTAAACTGCACAAGAAAGCTCTACTGCCAAAAGAAACAGCACTTTCACTATCAACCCTTTCATCAACTGCAAGTTGAATCAACAATAAGCATGCGTCATCAACAGACATTTATGCAATTAATCTCAAATTATGTGTTTTCACACAGTTTTAAAGGGTTTCTAACTTTCAGAGCCACTAAATGTATGCAGTTTCCACCAACTTCGTGAATCTATGCAGTGAATACACAGAAAGAGCAGGCAAGCAGTTGCCCACATAAATCGGTTGAAATGTAACTCCACTGCATACGTGACTCCCAAGAACTGTCTGGTGCACGTCTTGTCATGGACTCACCACCAGCAATCTCCAAGCATAAGAGACGATGAGAACAGTAGCTGTTACTCGATACTCAGGATACATCCCTGGGATTTACAGAATGTTCTTAGCCGTAAAAGAATAATATAAGAATGGGAAAACCTTGCTCCTTTCAGTAGAGACCAGCCAAGCCTAATGCAAAGACATTCTACATCCTGAACAAACTCAAAAGCACTTAAGAGAAATCCCATTATATCTGTGCATATCTCTAGCAACACAGAAGCAGCAACATGAATGCCTTGGACATCTTCTTAAGCCAATTGCAGATGGCGACTGTTATCTGCACATCAAGTACAGTCCTGTACCCCTTTTCTGTCACAAGAACAGGGGAAAGAGGCAATTAGTAATGAACAAACAAAAAAATCAGCATTCACACTTTATTCAGATCAAGCAGTTTAACAGTGTGAAGACTACTTATGAAAAGCTTACCGACTTCTGCTGGTCAAACATGATCTTCTTGTAGAACAAATGAAATTGTTCAAAACTAAGCTCTTCCTTGTGAGCACCTATTTCCTACAATAGAAAGTAGCATGCAGTGAATTTAGAACTCCCTGACCTGCATTTGCACAGCAAACAAGTTGCTTTTACTCCAGCTGCCACTCTCTGATGCATTCTGTTCTACTCCAGCTTCATTTGTTTCAACTACCTGGGATTTTAAAGTATTTCTTTATTTATTTTAAGAATACAAACAAGTAAACATTCTCCTCTCGTGACACAGTGCTCCTAGCCCACAACTCAGGCCTTGTATTTTGTACCCTGACTTCATTTACACTGTGTTACTGGGAGTGAAGCAGTGCCTCATTCAGTCATTGTTAGCTGGAGCAACAGAAGCAAGGGTGTATGCAGTAAGGGTGGAGAGCTGGAAAGCAGGAAAAGGTGGGGATATTTAAATTTCCTGTCAGAATGGAAATAACCTTCAGAAGTCGCTAGTATTTGCACAGGTTGGAGTGAAGTTATTACTTTATCATATTGCAAAAGAATTCTCTTTCCTATATATGAATTTTATTTTAAACATAAAAGAGTTTCCTATGCACTTGCACAGTATCAGCATCGGAGCTCAAAACCCAGTGTTGGTTTTGGTCAACTGTACAAAGAAAAGAAGGAACGTTTATGTCTATATTTTCTTATAGACTTAGACGTAGGCAAAGCCAAGCTGAGAAATTAATAATATAATTTATTTAACTGTACATGGTAAGAAGCAAAAATATAGCCAGTATCCTGAAAAGAAATAACAGCTATCAGACAATACCAAACAGATGTACGTTAATAGGTAATTACCGCAAATTTATCCTTCAAGAACTTCATGCTGCTCACTTTGAAGTTGACTTGGGGAAGGACAGTCTTCAGCTCTCTAAGACTGATACTGGCAAAAAAGAAAAACAGAAGAAAAAAAAGTTAGCAAAAAATCGCACAGTTCTGCTGTATCTGGTCAGCTACTAAAACATCTCCTGTCAACGCAACAGCAACAACCATTCTAGGCAGGGCTCATCTCACGGAACTGTAGACTTCTATAAACATAACACCTGCATATGAGCAAGCCAGACATGTTTCCTAGTTAGTGGGGAGAAATAAGCATTTCAATTAATTTGGGCACCAAATTAGGATGTAAAGAACCGTGCTGCAGAGACAGCCATTTCTCTCCACCAGCAGTTAATCATATCTGGATTATCAGCTCAAATGTAGATGTTTACACGTGCTCAGATGAACTGCAGCCTTTCTTCCATTGCTCCAGTCCCACTGAAGCTGGAACACAGACACAGAAAACTTTATACAAACGATGCACCAAACAAACAAGCAGAAACAGACAATAAAAAGCTCTAGTTTTCATCACCATTATAACCTTTTTTCTCCAGCTGTTATCCACTCGGATGGTAAAACTGATTCACAGTTGCAAGACTCTCCCATTCTGCAACACCTGAGTATGCCCTCATCCCCCTCTCACAACCAAGTCTTACCAGAGAGGATTGCCTTCCAGGGTCATTCCCACAGACCTGCTGACCCTTTGTACAGAGTTTCAGAATGTCCAGTGAGACACCAGCAACACTTCAATAAAGTTTTCCAGGTAACAGCAAGAGCTTTTGAATAAGACACACTTATTTCAGGTTTTAAGCAGGACAGTGCTTGCATTTACCAAGTATTTTCACAATACTCGCATAACAAAGCTAAATTTATTAATCGCTGCAATGCTCTCTGGGCACACATACTTTCTGGGCACACATACTTTCTGGCCTTACACCAAATCACGTACAATGTATACATCAAACTTCTTTTGCTGAAGCAAGACTTTGTATTAGAAACAAACCTGTGAATATCCTATTTCGAAATCTCAGTTTCCTTCACATCTTCCAGTTTTCTGATCAACCTCAGATTTTATTCCAGTGTCCCAGGTGCCCCCTGTTACAGCATCCTTCACTGCAAGCTCAGAGCAGCGCACAGTATTTAGTATACTTGTCGCCAAAAGGGAAATAGGAGGTAGGGGTAGGCTACTGTAACTCCTGTATGAAGAGGGAGGAGTGCTTTCTAAAGAAGCCATGTATCCAAATGCTTTAAATGCAGTATAGGTACAGGAGAGCCAGTCTTAACAGCTCACTGCTCTTACAAGATGCAACCACAACTCCTCTTCTTGTGCTCTACTCCGCTCTCCTGTTGCTAAGGTCCCACTGCTTCATAGGCCAGCAGAAAACTATGTGGCCAAGAGAGACAGAACAAGGTTTCCCCTGGTTTCATGGGCTCACCCAGCTCACCTCATGCCCAGATCAGTGTCACAGCCAGAATAAGAAAAGGGGCTGGAGCGCCTGAAGAGCAGCATGTAGAGATAGTAGAGGAAAAAGAAAGAGTGAGACTTCATCTACTGAGCAGCACCAAGCTGGTACACCAACTCAGCCTCATTTCAGTCACCTGCTATTCAACTTGCCTTTGGATAGCAAAGAACAGAAATCAGCTCTCCTGTTCTAGGACAGTCTCAAAGTGGGTAGGCACTGATGTGAGGTCTCAATGAGAAAGACACAGCATTACACTGGGACATGTGAAGGGCACAAAGACAAGTCCTAGAGTGAAGATGAGGGGAATCCATGGCATCTAAGGGAAGCAGGGAAGAGTCAAGAGAACACAAGGACAACATCTGTGGATCCTACTGCCAATGCCCAAAAACATTAATGCAATGCCAGCAGTACTCAAGAAAACAAGGCTAGAACTCACAGTCCTGACCTACAGTGCAATCCATAAGCCATTAACTCTCTGCAAACAGAGTCAGAATAGAGTCACTTGAAAGCAACGAAAACAATTAGCACCTCAACAACAGTAACACTTCTACAATGTCCATATGAGCAGCTACCCTGTGAGATATTCTAATCTCCACTGTGTACAGAGGGAAAGAGGCAAAGCAAGAGGGACCTTAACCAAAGGCCATGCCGAAGCCAGATTAGAAGTCAGGAAATTCCTGGCTTTCCGCCTTGTCGCCAGACCTCTGGAAAAAAACCCCGCTACTTTTAGGAGCAAGAATGAGCACTCCATCTGTACCCTAAACACCAAGCAGAGCAATTTCCCCTGGACAGACAAGTGCAAGCCAAAACAAAGAGCTGAGACTTCATTACCACTGGAAAAAACTCCACCTGTGAAACAGGACTTGCCTGGAAGCCCAACCTTTACAATTAACCTCCCTAGAAACTGCAACACTGAACACAATGGAACTCAGTCCAAACTCCTTTCCTGAATTTTTCTAAAAGCATGAATCACCTGTCAAGAGAATGAAAAACTGCCCTCTCCACAGTGCAAGTCCCCTTGATCCTAACCAGACTGCCTTGTAGTGATAAAACAACCCTAAAGCAACAAATGAAACCTCTTCAGCAGACAGACACTGTCAGCCTCTGCTTCTCTATCCTAACATTTGCTTTTGGTCCATGATCCTCATCAACATATCCCCACTGGAGGCCTAGTGTTTCAAAATACACCAGGAGGTGTAAGCCAATATCCAGTAAAGCATGGTGCTTTCCCCTTCACCACTCTGGCCAGCGTAGGAAACACCGTTTTGAAATGGCATCTCAGCTCACGCTGAAGCCACGCGCAACACTACAGGCTGTCTGCAGAATGGTGTTATTTCCTGCAACAACACAGCTTCATTTACAGTGAGACACTACACTGTGTTTTGCTTTCAGGAGAAGGCCTAAATGAGAGGAAACACGCTTTCTGCACTAAATTACACCTTAGAGTAAAATGCATGGTCCAGAAAAAAAGCAAAATCATGGTAAAGTAACAGACATGTGGGAGGAAAGGTTAATGCTCTTCTCCGTGTCACAATTTCTGGCAACTCTAAGGAGAGCTATGCAGGTGAATTAAGAAAAAAAAAGAGTCTCCTTTGACGTGCAACAACTACAAACCCAGATCACACATGGGCCTGAAATGAATTACTGAAACTCAAACATACAAAGCTACACAGCCCACTGGGACCTACAACATGAGACTTCTTCCATATGAGAAGCACCAGGTCAGAAGTGATTCTTTGGCTTTGGTCTGTTCAGATGTGTGACAGAGACAAGCCAACAAGCCCATGTAGGCCAGCCAACTGCTCAAAAAACAAAAAATGCCTCTGTTCCAAACCATTAACTTGGCTTCCTTCTGTACCTGTCCTCAAGAGCATCTTCCCTTCCCCACCGTTCAAGTAACTCTTTCACCCTGTACTACCCTGTCACATCGGTCTTTAGCAGCCCTTGTTGAGCTCTGCTTATGCAGCTCCATTGTTAGGAATGCCCATACGAGCTTTTAAAAGCTGGTTCTGGTCTATCTACATTAAAGAGAAGCCACTCCAATGCAAACATGCTTCAGCAATGAAGGAAGAACTGGAACTACACTGGAAAGCCCACAGCAGGTTATACAGTTCAAGCTGCTGGGCTCCAACTTGGCTGTGAAAGGCCAAAGACCTCTATAAAGCAAGCGACCTAACACATCTGCACAGCTGACCTGAATCTCTACAGCAGGACGGGGAAAAGACAACTTTCCTCATTCTGGCAGGGTAATTTAGGCTAAAAGCAAACCTGTTTTTCATCATTTGCTTCCTCATTATACCACAAACATGAACATGAGTGAGTGCTATGAAGACACATTGCTTAGCAAAAGGCAAAACTCAAGATGTTAAAGTAAGAGCAAATGCCCTTTTCAGGGATCTCACATTTCACATCTTGGATGAAGAACTGTTTATTTCTTTTCATTCCATGTTAGAACCTGCAAACAAACTGAACAAAGAGACAGCTTCTTACCTATTCCTCCTAGTTTGATCAACAGAATAGATCTGCTTTCTCAGCCAGCTTGTAGAAAAGAGGGAAAGCAAAGGAAAAGAAAAAAACCACAGTTTAATCTAAGAATTACAAAGAAAACAGAGCCAATGAAATATCAAAATCCATAATTTAATTCAATAGACATATTTAAAGTCATAAGATACATCTCTCTTTATAAAACAAAAACATTTCCAGTGCAGCATATAAGGATTTAGCCCGTTTTAGAACCATATTTGTAAATATATACTTTTCTGCTGCTTAATACTGCATTCTAAAGCAGTAAACAACACAGGAAGGGGAAGGGTGGGCAGGGTAGGAAAGAATGAGCAACCAGAAGCTGTAAAAAATAAGTAGATAAAGCAAGCCAAAACTTCAGCTAATCTAAACTAGAGTAACTGCATCAAGTCAGTGATTCATACCAGCTGAGGCTGCTGGCTCAAAGATCTGTTAGATGCATAAAAATTAAAAATTATGAGGGAAATAAGGGGTTGAGAGAATTTCAAAGAAAATCCTCATTAGAGTGTATGTGAGTTTTAGGTGCACAGCAAAATACCATTGCAGCATTCGTAGTAAATACATACAGACATGATTTTGATCTAAAGGATGAGCACAGCACATCATTACTAAGCTTATCCTCAGTCTCTATGGGAATCCCTGTGCTGCACAAACATAGCCTGGAATCCACTAGCATTTCTTATAGCAGCTCATTTCAGTAGGTACATACAATAGCTAAGAACAGATAAGAACACTTTCTCCCCAACCGATTTTAAGTCAAGGGAACACCAGTGTCAAAGCCACAATTTGGTCAGGTAGCCATGGAGGACAGGGTGTATCCTCCCAACAGGTAACAGCAGTGACCACAAACAAAAATGCCAGCAGTGATAAAAGCTCTCAGGTACAGAGACAGCATTAAAAGCCTGTCTACAAAACTGGCATTCTGAGCATGAGGAGTTTTGCGTGCAACATCCCCAGTTAAGGGCACAGTTTCACCTTTATAAGGCTGGCTGCTAAAAAGTAATCCTTAAAAATGTTCCTTTGTAGCCTGGCTCTCTGAGGCAGCTGATCACACTGCCATACAACACGATGGGTCCAATAAAAAGGAGAAACCTCCAAAGCGCACCTCGGAGTTATTGGGACACAGGACCCATGGACATGTACCACAGCAAACCTACTGTGATTGCAAAGACTTTTGAATTGTTCACGAAGTCAACGCACACTTACACCAGATGTTGGTGCGATGTCATTAAGAGATTTTTGTTTGTTTTGTCTCGTTTCTGGTCTACAGAACGAGGTAAACTGCAAGTCCACGCTAGTGGATGCAGCAAAGTGCAATTCCAGAACATGTATTTAACAAGACAGACATGGAGAATTTCCATACTGGCTTTCTGTATCATACACTAACTGGTGAGTAGTTGTTCTTGAGGTCACTGGCAGGCACCACTTGTTGCACCTTAAAAACTTCTTTCAGATTTCCCACTTTCAATTCCAAAGAGACATCAAGTCTCACAAAGTGAAAATATGTCCACGTACCTCTCTATGATTGCAGGTGTGGGAGCACTCATGACCTCTTGATACAAGATATTCAAGCCACACAACCATTTATCAGCATCATCTTTAGAGTCGGCTGAAAAAATAATTTGCTATGAGAAACATCAAAACAAAATCAACACAAAACCAAGACATAACTTGTTATGTTTAGGTAAACCCTAGTATACAAAGCTGCTGATTAACCTTTCTCTTTGATAAATCTCACTGCATAGCTTCATGTTGCTAATAAAAAAACCTAATAAGAACTAGCACATATTTGGGAGTGGGACGGTTACTTCTGGAAATTCTGTCAAAAGAAATACCTCCTTTTAGAAGTCTGCTTATCAGGGTAAGCAAGTTTCAATATCTCAGCAGAAAGGCTATGAAACTATTGCTGAGTTCCTGTAGTAACACAATCAAAATTCCTTTTCTTGTCTTCTGTCTCCAAAGTGGCAAAAGCCCAAGGACCCAGATCTAGAGCAACTTGAGGCACGCAGACAAAAGAACTCAGTGTGCTATAGGATAACGCGAGTTCATTATATTCCAAGCAACCTACAAGAAAATTGTTAACTACTGGTTTTAAAGGACATAACCACTTCCTGTCTGTCCTAATCACGCTTCCAAACAGAGACTGTTCCAGACTAGACTTAAGTAAAAGGAACAAGAAGGAAGCAATGTCCAAAACTGGTGTAGCTTATATAGAACACATTCAAATACAAGTTAAAAAAAGGTCTAAAATTCCTTACGGGACTTAACAGTAGAAGCCAGGTGCATATTGCTCCCAACCTTACAAATTGGTTTATCACTGTCTTGCTTTGTTCTAAACATCGCTCACCTTTCCACCTGCCAAACCAGAAGAGTCTTCCACATCATTTAATGTGACCTCATCTGGTCATTCTTCAACCCACCAGAAGCAAGATGACAAACTGCACACTGGCTATAGCCTTCCCTAGGGAATGCCAGTCAAGCCAAAACCAATTTTTTGGGCCTTGAATGAGATGCTATCGTTACAGCGTTCAGATCGCCAAAGTCCATTTGCTTTAGCACACTGGTTCTGAAATTTCATGAAGGCACTCTTCAATTAAATCAGTTATGAAAAATTATTTTCACAGAGGAGCTGTAATCTCTGCAAATTCTTTTAACTGCCTTCAAAGCAAAACAGTTTCTCAAGAGACGAAGATTACGTTTTACTTAAACATCCTTTGAAACAATGCTTTATTCCCCAAGGATGAAGCCAGAGCCCAGCCTCAGCTCCCCGTGGAAGTGATTTTCAATTAGTGACAATTTCAGAAAGAACACCCACTACCACTGCCAAACCCATTTTTCTCCCAAGACAATTCTGCCCTTTTTGACAGTAACCATTCCCTTTAAGTACCAACTATTTTATATTGTTTTAAGAAACCACAACAAAGCACTTCAACAAGGAAAAGGATTTCCCCTTAATTGAAAGTTATATCATGCTGTTCTGCAGTTCAGCGTTATGGCAACATAGCCCATGGTACCAAGTGTTTTCCAAGTGTTGGCAGAGGCCTGGTTTTTGAGAACTGCCACGGAGGAGGCAAAGTGGGGTTAGAGAAAATCAATCTGAAGTACCTGGCACAGCTGCACTTAAGCACAGACACTTACTCAAATTTTTCACAGACTTAAGCCAATGGTAAAACTTATTCAAAGCTGAAAGCCTATAACAATGATTAGTCACAAGCAGTCTGTAATTCCCAGTGCATCAGGTTGCAAAAACACAGTCTTCTAATACTGCAATCTATAAGAAATTAATTCAGTTTAAAAAGAAGCTACTGTTAGTGTCAGTGCTTTCAAAGCACCCCTGTTTTCTCCCATTAAGATTCTGCAATTAATTTAATGATTTAGATGGACAAGTGTGTCCCTGCACAGGGCAGAGAGAACTACCACTCCAAATAAACTGCCTGTATGATTCTAACCCAAGGATCCACCACAAACTTTTTAGAAGACTTTTGGAAGATAAATCTCTTTAAACTCCACTAGTTAGAAACTATATTCAGCTTGCATTGTAAGAATTTATATCCCTTTTCATCTCAAAATCCTTGGTTTTGCAACCCTGGATAATCTCACCTGAAATAAGAAGTGTCCCAAACCTTTCCACAGACACAGGATACCACTTCTCTCTGTTTCATCTCTCTTAATTTGCAGTTTATCAACTTCCAGTTTTATTTGTGGTCCCCTAATACTTCTTTAGAAGAGGTTTAGTGACACAAGCACGCATTACCCAAACTACAACTTCATTTTTCCAAATTAGTCTGCAGTTGCTCACAAGTGATAGGAAAATTTCTGTGATAGAGCTGTAGTCTAACTTCTTATGGCTACTGTTTCCAGAATCATTTTGGCTAGACTGAAAATGCCAGGGCAATATTCTGGCCGCACTGAAAAGAGAAAATCCTTTGCTGACGTTAGAGGACAATGTCCCGTCTGCTCTTCAACGCTGAAAACCTTGCTCGAGATACTTAACCAGCAAACGTCTACCTTGCTAAAAATGGCTGAGCAAATCAGAAGCTATAGTCACACAATACACTATTTGAAAGTAAAACGTTACAAATGCAGCAGTTCACAGACATGAAGGGCTGAGTAAAAGGTCCATCTCCAGCTTTAAACCATCTGGCGCACTCCTGAGCAGCAGAAGTCAAAACCACAGTATTACTTGCATTACTGTTCCATCAATGTATTTGATTTGTTCACTTGGTAGGTTTAAAGCAGAAACAAAAAAAGAAAAGAAGTACCTAAGCTTACCTGCTAAGCTTAAGGTGTTGAGGACAAACTGAGTACCATAAAAAATAGTAAAACAGTGCTCTTCTCTTTGCTTTGCCTTGCAACGCTCAAAGTCCTTTGAATTCTTTCCTGGGCGAATTTCTTTTATTTCCATAAGATCCACTGAAATGAAATAACATTCAGTCAGGACAACTGGTTCATGGACAAAATGTATACACATAGCCCCTTTAGGTTACATGAGACATGGTTTCACAAATAGCATTTACTCTAAGCAAGACATTTCCAATTGCCATGACAACCGTTCAGAGAAAATAAAGATACAACTTCTAACTTACCTAAAAAATTCTGCATCAGATCTTAGATAGACAATTAACCTTGCCAGCCAGTATAGTCACTGGCACTTGTAAGAAAAATATTTAAAGTAGGAATATAAAGAGAAAATCCAGCCTCAAACATGAAACGTTTGTGAGCCTTTTCCTGGTCAACTCCAAAAACCTCTCTTTCATTCAACATAACCTGTTGTATCACTTTTAACTTGCTGCTTTCTAGGGAATGCAGGTACATATTTGAGCATAGCAGAATGAGCACACTGCACAAGCACTCATTTTCTCAAGTCAGCTCTCTTTTTGTCAAAGCCTTGCTACATGGTCTGCGTAGCAGTAGTGAGACAGCACTGAAATAGAAATACGTGCACTCTCAAGATAAGATACGTATTAGAAAACTGAGGAAGTGGTTTTGTTCTGCCTGTGGACAAGGCAAATAAACAGCTCGTCCCACTTCTGGACAGTCTTGACTTACGAGCTACAGGATAAAGAATGAAGAAAAACATTTCATGGCTACTCTTGAAACGCGTTTATCCGACCTAGCAAGATTCAAGGAAAACAGCTGAGCGGTTTTGTCCATGCATTTCATAATGCCACAATATAAAAACCCTGTTTTAAATTAACACCTCATCAGTAACAGAAGACAGTTAAAAACATAATGAAAAAGCAACTCTACTGACAATGGAGCAGGAGCTGGACACTGGTTAAAGCTTCGGCCTGTGTAATGCTGGGTTTCTATGATGCCAACGTGGAAAGGAGGGAGAAACAAGCAAGGAAGTTCATCAATAAAATCCTGATGAGGAAACATTAATTCATCTTTAAATTTCTTATTCTTTGCAAAGTATTCCAGGCCAAACTTTCCAGACACTCCTTTCTCCCAGTCATTAAACAACTTACCCTGGGAGAATGACACCTCAAAGGTTAACCTGAACTAATCATAGGACACAAGCATCTTTCTTAAACTTATTTTTCCATGCATAATTATCTTCAAGATAAAGCTTTTCATGTCTTACCCACCATGTCTCAGCTACCCTCTCAAACCATGACAACATCTCCCAAGATCAGCACAGTTGTTTGGCCAAGGCCCCTAAATTTAGATGCAAATCTCTAAAGTAAATTCATGGGATGACCATAAATGACAAGCAACCAAAAGCTCCTACAGATTACTCTGAGCCCCTTACCACCCAGTCTCACTTAGATCCCTAGCAATGTATCTGAATAGCCATCCCAAAATACCACCATCTGAAAAAGGTGATCTAAGCCCACCAATTCATGTTAGGATCAGCAGAGAATCAGTATGCAGAGATAGAAAGTACCCAAATGGATAGAGGAGGAGGGTGCATGGCTGCAACAAATGGCACTGGACTGTACACCATGCTGGCTCATTCCAGTCATGGGAAGAGCGACCCCAGTCACCTCTTCTGCTGAAATCCCTGCTGGAAAGCACCGTTTTAACTTCAAAGAGAAGCATACCTCTCCTGTCAGACTCCCATAAATCCACGTGTATGAAACACCACACCATGAAGAGCCCCTCAAAGTATAAACCATAAGCAGTGACAAAACCGATTTCACAACCTGCATCGCTGCTGTCATTTCAAGTGGCTCTTACCTCACACTGACCTCTGAAGCGAACACACAGACTTACTCAACGTCTCCCGTCAGTTACACATACTCACTACACTTCCTTGCATTACAACCTTTCAACCCTACTCTTTCATGAACACGTGTGTGTGTGTCGAGTATATATATATATA
>NW_010193990.1:0-11304 GCF_000695765.1 Mesitornis unicolor | reverse complement strand
CCCTTCTAATTTTCTTCCTGCACAGCCTCATTCTAGCCTTGTAGTGCTTCTTAGTTGCCTGCCCCTTCTTCCAAAGACCATAAACTCTCCTCTTTTTCCTGAGCTCCAGTCAGAGCTCTCTGTTCAGCCAGGCCGGTCTTCTTCCCCACCGGCTCGTTTTCCGACACACAGGGACGGCCTGGTCTTGTGCCTTTAAGACTTCCTTCTTGAAGAGTGTCCAGCCTCCCTGGACTCCTTTGCCTTTCAGAATTGCCTCCCAAGGAATTCTGCCAACCAAGTCCCTAAACAGACCAAAGTCTACCCACCAGAAGTCCAAAGTGGCAGTTCTGCTAGCCCCCCTTCTTCTCCAAGGACTGAAAACTCTTATCATTTCATGATCACTGTGTCCAAGACCGTCATATCCCCCACAAGACCTTCTCTCAGCCTCCTGCTGAGTTCTAGTATGGAGCATCCCTCCACTGGCACTGATGCGGTGTGATCTCAATGCCTCAGCCCTCCCATGCCTGCCTCTCCCCACTCCCAGCTCTCACCTTTCATACTTGGCACATAAGCTTTGAAAATTTCTGGTCTTTCATTCTTTGGCCTGCAGCCAAGACAGGCAGTTATTTTCCTCTACTTAGATCAAACTGTACTTTGATATCTAGAGAAAATAAGGATAAATAATCTTTAATAAACATGGAAGAAAACTGTGCCTTTGTATTGCATGGCTGTCAGGCCACTCACAAACAATTTGAAAGATGCACTAGTCAAAGATATAGATTAGATAGATTTACTCTTGCCTGAGTGTCTTCAGGTTTACACATTACAGGGACAAGGAGGGTGAGTTACATTTCTTTTTTAGTTTTACATTCCCTGCTAGATTTTCCAAAAGGTTCCACTGTCTCTACCACTGACACTGATTTCACTAAATGTTCTTCCAGTGCAAAGCTACACAATAAGCAGCTTATTTGCAATAACTCACCAATCTCTATTACACATGTCAAGTGCTGCTGAAATTATAGCAACAACAGGCAAAGACGTTGCCAGAAGTATCTGAATCTGATAGTTTAACTCAAAATACGTAAGACATATCTTCAACACTTTGAGCCTACCATGGCATAAATTTTTGATTGCTTAAAAAGAATTTTGACTATTAGTCTTATTCCACTATAGATGATGGAGTGAGCAATTCACATTCTCTGCTGAATTGTTCCAAGTTGTTTGGCCTTCAGCCAGAAATGACAGCAGCCCTTTGATTTGCACATCCCTTTACCTGTCTGCCATAAAAGACAGTTTTAGAAACCTTCAAAGTCATCTTTCTTCTGAGCACTCAAGCAGCCATAATAGGACAGAGGATATCATTGCTACACCAGTGAGCGGCTGAAGTTATTACACAGTGTCTTGTCTTTGCCTGTTAAAATATAACATAACAATTTGACATAACTTTTTGTAATACCACCATGCTATACATCAGTTGGAATTGGGATCAGCTGAGCAAGGTGAAAAATTAGTACCTTGGGGCTCAGATTTAGTGAAAATAAATTTCATCCCATTCTCTTAACATTACTGAAAGTCTAGGCATCCTAGAACTATGAGGTGTATTAATAAAAAAACTAGACACTTAGATCAAATATCATATGATTCAAGGCAAGAGTATTTACTATTCTTATTCCCTTAAAAAACTTCAACCAACCAATCAACATAACCTCAAACAAAACAAAAAAAACAACCCCAGCCATAGAGCTCAGAATCACAGGTAAGTAGGAAAGAAAAGTGAGAAACTGTTTGGCTAGATAAGGTCATATTCAAGTGCCTCCAAGATTTCCTGTTGCAGTTATTAGCTGTTGGACAATTCCTTGGATTAGAAATGATGAGAGTGGGTGAGGAATAAGTGTATCAGCTGTAAATAAGAAAGGGGAAAAACAAAGAAATTACAGAATTACAGTGGCTGAGAATTGGATGCTTATATATTACTGAAGTAACCCTGCAGTCCATGTCAATCAGCAATCACACTGCATCAAAGCGCCACATAGGTCTAATTTATTCACTGTTTGAGTTCTGATTGGCCTGTATATCGCATAAAATTAATCTTCGCAAGACCCCCAAAACTTGTTACAGTGAACTATTGCAAGAGTTACCACAATGTTCCCAAAACAGAATTTTTCTATAACTGAAACATTTACTATATGTTCTGAGAGTTTGTGTCATAATTATGATGGTTGATACATGCTCATATAAACCTTCTTGCATGTATAACCTTTGACAAAATGATAGTAGTAAAAAGACTTGCAAAACACCAGTAAGACTGACCAATACAGAGAAACTTTATTCTTGGATTTTTCTCTGTTACGCTGAACTTCAATTTTTGACATTACTAAATGACATTAATTTGTTTGAATATGAATGAATCATCTGTACTGGCATTATTGTTATTTCTCCTAGGTTATATAAAAAAATAGCTAGTTTTTGTTGACAGATTGTTTAAAGATTGTGATAATGTCAAAAAGACCATCTGAATATAGAAAATACATTCTGTGCTCTGCACTGGCCATACTTAACTACCGTGCTCTCAGACTTGTTGTTCAAAGTGATGAGGTGTTTCTGGAAAATACTGCAGTGATCTAACATGTTAGGTATTGTTTTGTAAATGTACTACTAAACTATAGACCATATACTAATATGAAAAAATTGCTACACTGAAGATTCTTTTCAGCTATAACATTGTATTAATGTACTGCTAAAAATAATAAAAAATACCCTGCCTGTGTTCCATTCTCATTTAAGTCCTGTCTCAAAGGGTAAAGGAAAATGTATTTTAAACTCCTAGTTGGAATATTTTATTACATTTGTTAATTCAAACAACGAAATTTCTTTCAAAAATAACAATTTCTAATTAAGCTCTGGAAGTGATTTCTGCAGAAGCTACATTTATCTGCTGCAATGTTATGGATATTTATTTTATGGTTTGTGGGTTCCTCTGGGCTATCAATTTATATAAATGAGTTCCATTTTTTTCCAAGTGGTCACTGCTAACTGTTGTTCCTGTATGACATGCTTTTCCGAGGATATAATTTCAAAGCTTAATGTATTTTCAAAACATAATTAGTTATATGAAAATACACAATTGAATGCAAAATGAAAAAAGCAGAGTATAATCTATTTTCTCATCTTAATTTTTAAAGATTATGTTTGTTGAAAAAAAACACAACAAAATAAGCTTGCTATAATATGATCTTGAACGGTATTTTTTCTTTTAAATGCAAGGTTTCTTACAAAAGCAAAAAGCAGAAAAATAGTCACTTATTTGACTTGTTACTAGATCCTTAAAGACCTTTCCAACCCCAACCCAATAAACTTGAATCTTCTGTCCTTGTAGCCAATAACTGAAAAGAAACAGAGCTGCTTATCTTTGTATTTATTATACTAGTATAATAGAAGTTAGTTATTTGCTATTTAAGGGTTGTCATTGTTAAACTTGAGTGATAGCATAAATAGTATGGAATTTTTAATAATAATAGAATCATAGAACACCAGGTTGGAAGGGACCACAAAGATCATCTAGTCCAACCTCTCAAGGTAAAAGTATCGTTTAAATGAGATGAGTCAGCACCCTGTCAAGCTGACTCTTAAAACTGACCAATGTAGGGGAATTTACCACTTCCCCTGGGAGATTGTTCCAATGTCTGATTGATCTCATGGTATAACATTTTATTCTGTAGTTTATTAGGAATCTCTCCAGAAGCAACTTGTGTCCATTACCCCTCGTCTTTTCCTCTTTGTGAAAACAGAGTCTTCATCTTCTTCATAGCCACTCTTTATGTACCCGGTAATAAGAAATGAAATTAGGGCAAAATTCTGAAGCTTCCCATTCCCAAAGAATTCTGAATAGATAAATTTTGGCATGACTTACAGATTTAAAAATTATTTTTAAGAAGTAGAGATAAGCACGTTTGAATTACTTCTATAGTTCCACTTGATGATCAAAAAGTTCATTTTAATATACAAAAATCACAATGAAAAATGATGACATCTAAGGTAGCATTTTCACTAAGAATTAGGAAAATGTGTATGAACATGACAGAAAAAAAATCTAAATACATATCTTTTTTCTTAAAAACCCTGTATTTTGAAAAATAACGTATTTCTTTGGAAAAAAAGATCTCATGTAAATCTCATGTAAAGTTTTGTCCTACATATAGCCACTTTTTAAAATGAAACCCTTCAAAATTATCAATTTTTTCAGTGGAAAACCCAGAAAAATCACTTTTATTTGTCAGAAAGCTGAAGTTTAAAATATTATATAACAAAACTAATAAAACATAATAGTTCAAGGGTTTAAGGGTTTTTTAAAAGAATCTTATGTTTTTTAGGGGCTTCATACAGATACCTAGCACTGGACAAGCAGTTTTACTAATCTATCAGTTAGAAACAATAATCATCTCTGAAAAGATGAAAAGACTAGATAGGCCAATTCTAACACTTGCGAAATTCAGCACATGTGATGGCAGCATATATTAACAGAATGATTATGTCTTGGCTATGTATATATTTGTATCCCAATAGAACCAAATAACGTGGCTGCTCTTTTGCCTGATGCATGGAGCCAGGGAGATGAAAATGTAGGAACCAAAGTGCTGCCAGTAGCATCAAACACTGAAGTCAGCAGACTGTGAATCTGATGCACACAAATGCCACATACTGTTTTCATAGTACTATGAACTTTGAACAGGCACTATACCATATACCTGATGGCTTAAACCAATTAAGATAATTTGTTATGTGCTGAACTTCAAGCGTTTAGTAATTACAAAATTCAGAAAAATCACTACATTTTCACTTATGGAATAGGCATTATTCATACCTCACCTATTAGAAACTGTACATAATTATGTCAGCTTGATAGAAGTCAATACGTACACTATTACTTCCAGGCTATGCCGCAGTTGATGGGGTTTTTATTCTTTTATGTTTTTAGGAACCTGTCAGCAGAATCAGACAGAAAATACAGACAAATGGTGCTTGTTGTCCAGTGTGAAGCTTGCTAACAGTCATCATGTAAAGTCCAAAGGTCATTTATTAAATTACTACAGAGCTTTTGTAGCATCTCTATGTGAGAAGGAGCCTGATACCAAGAACAGGCTCATTCCAGGTGTTTACTATAACGTCGTTTCAGAGATGCTCTGCACCCATTTTTCTCCATATCATCTTCCAAATGAGATAAAGCTACAATAATCTTTAGAGATCTTTCCTGTTTACTCGTGAGTTTGCTCTATTAAACAGTGAATAATGGTAAATTCTCTCTACCACTCCAAGAAAAATCAAGGCAAGGTGATGGTTAAGACTTGAAATATGACAAACGTATGTATACAGTGATGACTGCTTTCCTGAAACAAGCCTATATATTTCAGAAATATGACAAACTAAAATTCTGTTTGACACATATGATAATACAAGATGATATAAAGATAATTTATCTTTCCTGCAGTATGCAATATATCTCAAAGTGCAGTAAATTTCAATAAATTGCAATATATCTGTACACATTTTTTTTCCAGTATGAGATGAAATGCTATAGTTTTTCAACTTGGTTCAGTTTTTTCTAGGTTGTTACTGATCAATTTATTAAATAAACATCTGTGCTCTAAATAAACTAGTGCTACTGTATTCACTGTCATTTTGTGATGGGAAACAATTTGTTTTACTTCCATTTCTCCACCCAGACATCAGTATGCAATACAACACTTATGCTGTCAGTACAAAATCTCAAGGTTTTACACAGTTTTCAGTGTCATCTCAGATCTACAGATACACTTTTTTTTTAGCCTTTAACAATTTTGTATGACTGAATTAATTGTATTAGTTAAATATGAGCAACATTAAACATGACATCTCTTTCCTGAAACTGTAAACAAAACTCAGCTTGTTTCAACATTTAACTAAACAATAACCGCATGTCGTATTTACCATATAAGGCCATCTTTAATGTTTATACAACATCTATTACAATAAGGCTTTAATCCTGACTGGAGCCTCTAAATGCTACTCAATAGGAAAAACAGAACAAAACAAAAAACCCCACATCACAACAGAAAAACTACTATATTAATTTACTTTTTAGTAATTCAAGGACCTAGTAATTCAACCAGAACAGCTGGCATTCTGACCTCATTTATCAGCAAAAACTGGATAAGCAGACTGTTATAATGAAATCTCATTATATGAAAACACCATTGTGGCAGTTACTGTTATGGGTATGCTGTAGAATAAAACATTTCAAAAATAAATTATGAACTAAACAATGCTCCATAAGATCACAGAATAAAGTACTTCCTGTGATACATTGATCAAGTAATAGTTATTTTACTCTAAGGCTAGGAATCATTCCGCTATAAAGGGCACCCTAGGCAACTCTGAAGACTTCACAGCTTTAGTCATCTCTTTTTCCTGTTCCACACACTAAGGTTATGGATGACTTGCCTCCTCAATACCAAGGCAAGTTTTCTTCACTTTTACTGCTGGGATAAGAATGGCCGGTATCACTTTACCACACTGCTGCAGTAACTGGGGAACATTTCAGCTTCAGTATATCACCACACAGTCTTTAGTATGATTAAGAGGGCTCTCCAGTTGATTGCTGTTTCATCCTAGAATACAAACATTACTTTGTGCACTATAGTAAAAGACCATTTTCCTCAGTCATTTCTGTAGTTTATGGTCCTGCTGTTCCTTCTCTTCTGCAATATATAATAGATAAGTGCTACTTTTCCTGAGTTTCTAAACATACTGATCAAATCATGGGGAGTTTTAATATCAAACATACTTCTCTGTATATTTCTATCTGATTTCTCATTGAATTTTTTTTGGAAACCACTTTGTAGGCCTGTTGTTCCTCATAATTTTAGTGAGAATATCCAGTGTATCCGGAATACTTTCCTCTGTGTTAAAATGACTGGGATGTAGATCCCTTCAAACAGTGAACAGGTTTCATGTCAGCCGACATTTTTTTTCCTCATCTTCCTAACTGGTTATCAAAGGCCAAGCAATGCCCAAATATAGCATTATTGTTGAGGCAACCTAAATATTTTAAGTGAAGTAAACAAGACAGTGCTGGATGCTAAATCAATACTGATTTGCCCATAGTCAAACTTCTCCACTGTTCATCAATCAATGAAGAAGTCACAAGAAAGTCTCATAGTGTTTTCCTGGGTTTTTTAAAGGACAGATTTTATGATAGAAATTCTGTTCAGATGACTGAATGGCATCTATTCCCTGGTGTCACCCAAGGCAGAAGCTGACTACTAAAAGCTCTATGAGCTGTGCTTCATGATCATTAATTTTACACAGCACTCCTCTGAGTTCTATTTGAATTCAAAACTTTTACTAGGGAAGTTTGTGCCCAGTGAAGTGAGGATCATAGTTAGTTTTAGATTATTTATAACATATCCATTGAGAAATATATTAATAACATTAGTTTGGTTCAGTCACGATTTTTTTTTCCAGAAGAGGATTTTGTTTCATTTAGAAGAAGTTTAAGAAAAATTAGACTGACACATTTATACAAGGAACACTGAATGTCACAGCATCCCTGATTAAACATTTAGGGTGGCATGTCAAATTCTTGGCAAAGTCTAGAATTGCTCCAATTTTCCAGAAGGGATTGGCATATATGTAATGTCTCCATTTATCACAAAGCTGCTGAGCTGTGCTTTTAATGAAAAAGAAATCTTTTACTGTGGCCATTCTACACTGTGTATATTTACATAGTATTTAAATAAAGACTAAATTTTAAGGTGAACTGTAAACTGACTGACAAAAGTGGAAGTTCTAGAGTCCTATGTAGCATTAAATTTAATATGTTAAACCTATAAAATCAAGATCTTAAAAATATAAAGACAACTTAACATTTATAGATCCAGGAACCAATGATCAAAATACCTTTTGTACATTTTTCTTTATAATTACATCAGGTAAAATAGTGAGAACCAGAGTAGAGGTGGTGTAATTTACTTCCATTTAACCCTTGATGTCGCCAATAACCTTTCAAAATTTTCTCTCATGACCTCAAGTTTTTACACAAAAAAAATCAGAATCAGCTTTTGAAAAAATAGGCAAAAGTAAAAGCGTTCATGGTACTAAAAAAAATCTTCATAATTTTTAATTGCACAATCAGTGAAGCTATTTGAATATTAAAAACTTAGCTGGCAGAGAAATACTCATCACTAAATCAAAATACTTCAGTAGTTGGACAATGTTTCTGGTTCAAATAAATATTCAGGCAATTCAGGCCTAATTTCAGGTGCAACTTTTTCTCTCTTGCTGTTATTCATTACTTTTAGCAACAGAAGTAACTCTTTATAGAGACTAAAGATTTGGTAAAGTTTTTCCACTTATCTATTTAGATACACTGCCAAGTGACAAAAATGATCAAACTCCCTTTGATGCAGAGCAAACAAGAGTATCTACAGACACTAAGGGCTGTAGAAATATACTTGAAGACACATTGGAAAGTAAAACAATATACTAGCACCTTTCAATAACAGATGGCTAAGTTTTCTCACTAATGGCATGAATTCCTAACTACCACTTCTCTGAATAACATTTAAATTCCACTATTGTACATGCAAAATAATATGCAACATATCCCTTCAGCAACATTAAAGCGCTTATTTTTCTTATTTGGACCTGCTGGTATTTCTCTCTTGAGCACAATTATATGAGAAAACAGATGCTAGAATAAATTTGTTGAGCTCAAAGTTACATTACATTAAAATCTTACTCTCCTGTTCATATTGGTCATAATTGGGCTTCAAAACACGTTGACTACTTTAGTCAAGGTTACAATATCAATGATTAAAATTCCGTAATTTATGGAATTTATAAAAACAGTGCTTTGGAAGTTAGTAGTAGAGTATACAAGCATAACCTCTTGCATGCATCTTCCACACTGTCTTCAAAATTGTCTATCTTCCAACTATATGTTCACACTTCAATTGCATATTAGCTTGGTATTAGTCTCATTTTATTTATGCCTATATCATGAAGATACATAAACAATCTCCTTTACATACTGCTTTCTGTCTTCAGTTTTAGTATAGTCAGAGCATATCTAGGGACTTACTATGCCATACTTTTGCCTAGATTATATAAAGGAGGGTAAAAGGAGCAACAAAACACATTTATCATTTTTACACTGAATGAAGCATCAGAAGTGCACTTCATGTTATCACAAGTTCAGTGGAAGTTATCCAGATGGCAGAGTGCATCCATTGCACAGACTAGCTGATCTGTAGGAGGAAAGCCCATTGTAACACTTCAGGATCTAAGTTTTGAGCTTGTGCCTAGAAATTCCCAGAGAAGATAGCATCTCTTCATTTGCTTGAACATTTTACGGTAGAACATAGATATTTCTGCTAATGTGGAACAGTCTTAGGCATACTTATAATGAATAACCATCATGGATGAGTGTCAAACATCTCATATTTCATATTAGTTTTAGGAATACACTTACAAGAGGAGACTTGTATAAACCTAAAGAAAAAATTGAAATAATATTTGAAACTCACTCAAAACTATGGTATCTGTCATGTGGACTTTATTGGGTTCCAGAGCTGATGCTTCAGCTATTAATGCAGGAGTTGATCTCAGAAAAGCCTCCCATTCATTTCCCTTGTACTCCTTTCTGTCTGTTACCTTTGTTCCTTTTCTCCTATAGTGCGTGCTGTTTGCATCACAAATGAATGTATGGTGCCAAGCCAAGACTCCAGTAAGATGCATTTGTTCCACTGCTACCCACCTCAAAGGAAGGGCTTCTTCTTATAATAAAAGACTCAAAATAAGAATAAAAATGTCCCAGTCAGTTCAATTAGCTTGTTCTGCTTTAAATACTTAGGAGACTACAGGAGTATTCACTTCGGGGACACAGCTTAGAAATGTAGTTGCAATGGAGAGAAGTTTCCTTCTAAGGGAGTTTCTAGTTTTAGCTGAAGCAATATTTTAATAAAGCCTGATTCCTGAATGTTTTGTGGAATACTGACAGGGCTGTGGCAAGCAGCATTTGTCCTATACAAAAGAGCAAAAGTCAAATTTTTCTCCCACCTGGAATCACGTTGATTCTAGTCTGCACAGAACTCACTTGTCATTGTGATTGATGTATCTGTATCTGGAAAGCTCTAGGTGATGAGTTTCAGGAGAGGACTCAGGCAGACTTATGCTTAGAGTTGACCAACCAAGAAGAAAAGGGAAATAAAAGCACACAACAGTGAGAAAGAACACACAAGCATTTTGCTAAATTAAATGGTCAGACAGCTGGTAATACTGATTATTATTAGCTGGAAGATAAATCCTTTCCTCACTCAGGTACCATAAGCTCTTGCAAATATGATTCAAATCACTCCTTTCCAAGAGACTGTTAGTGCAGTTTAGTTTCCTTTTAATAGGAAATGCTAAATCCTTATCATTCTATGTTAATTTTGTAATGCCACAGTGGCTCTAGGTTTCATCTGCAGCACACCAAAGCAGACGTAACTACCAGTAGCCATATACCCAGTGGAAGTATAGGAGTAGGAATTATCTCCAGCCATACAGTATAAAACTTGCGGTGTTACCTGATAACTCTGATGGTGCAGAGCTAACAGTGTGTCTGTTTCTTCTTCCTTCCTCCCAGTCTTTCAGAGGTATCCCTAATGGAAAGTGAGTAGGGTAGCCCTACTTGATTTATTTCTCTTGTAAGACCAATTTGATATCTAAGGGGGGGGGGGGGGAGAAAGATGTAAATAAAAAAAAATACAAACCCACCTCGGTGTAAATCCACCAAGTTCATATGCTCGGGATCTGTACTGTATATACCAAACACAGCATATTAATATGTGCATTCCTTTGAGCTGTGGGGTGTCTCTTAGAAAATGCATCCCAGGTGTTTCATGTTCCCTGTTTGTCTATGAGGTTTAGGTTGGTAAGATGTCTGGTCACAGAGTCTCCCCACTTAATGTACTATTGCAGTGTTTCATATAGGTCGGATCTTCATGGAGCATGAAAGAAGACACAGATTATCTGGGACTGAGTGATTGCATTGAGAATGGTGGAGTAAAATTCATAAAGAATGAAGATTAAATGTGAAGCAAACCCACAAAAATATTTAAACTGGAAGTTTTTGTGTTTGCTCAACAATAGATTTGTATAATTGAACTATCAAGGTTAAAACTAACAGCAATATTTAAAATTCCTTGACAAAAGAAAATTCCAAATTTTGATACACTCTAAAGTAACATCTGCAAATTGGATGTTAATAGATTAACTTCTTTTCACAGAATCACAGAATGTTAGGAG
>NW_010193989.1:0-1158 GCF_000695765.1 Mesitornis unicolor | reverse complement strand
GCGAACGCACCCGCGGAGCCTGGAAAAATAAAGGAGCTTTACTCTTGGCCCAGTTGTCCCAGTTTGAGCCCCGCTGGGTGCTGGGTGCTGGGGGCAGGGAGGGGGTGTCCTAGCTGATGATTTCGGAGAGCAGCGGCGTCATGGAGGACAGGTCCTGGATGTGCAGGATCTGCCGCATGTTCTCCACCTTCAGCGTCTGCAGCTCCGTCAGCAGCAGCAGCAGCTTCGCGTAGAGGAACCTGGGGGGGACATTTGGACGTGGTGGTCGTCCTGGGGGTTGGGGGGACCCCTCCCCAGTGGCACGTACCTGCCCTCGGGCATGGGGTGCTGGTGGTCGATGTAGCTCTTGAGCGTCAGGGCCACCTTCTCCTGGAAACGGTCGACGAAATCGCGCTGGGCGGCGCTGGTGTGGCCTGGGGGGGACACACAGACGATGGAGGGAGTGGAGCATCTCCCTGCTGAGGAGCGGCTGAGGGAGCTGGGGCTCTTTAGTTTGCAGAAGAGGAGACTGAGGGGAGACCTCATTCATGGTTAGAAATATTTAAAGGGTGAGTGTCACGAGGATGGAGCCAGGCTCTTCTGGGGGACAAACAATGATAGGACAAGGGGTAACGGACACAAACTGGAACACAGGAGGTTCCACTTCAATTGGAGAAGAAACTTCTTCTCAGTGAGGGTGACAGAGCCCTGGCCCAGGCTGCCCAGAGAGGTTGTGGAGTCTCCTTCTCTGCAGACATTCAAAACCCGCCTGGACGCCTTCCTGTGTAACCTCATCTGGGTGTTCCTGCTCCGGCAGGGGGATTGGACTGGATGAGCTTTGGAGGTCCCTTCCAATCCCTCACGTTCTGGGATTCTGTGACACACACGTGTGGTGAAACGGGACGGGAACATCAGCGGGACACCCCGGCCGCTGTCCCCACCTGGCGAGAAGAGCAGCATGGTCTGGAGCAGGATGTACTCGGCCTCGTGGAGCTGCAGCTTCTTGAGGTTGATGTGGAATTTGAGCATCAGCTCCAGGTAAATCTGCTGGAAGCCAGCTGCGGGGACACCACAGCGGTGACGGGGGTCACATGAAGTGGCTTTGTCCCCTCTCTCAGCATCACCGTCCCCGCTGCTCACCCAAAGCCCCGTCCTGGATGGTGTAGCAGTGCTGCCCGC